>NC_057808.1:169242361-169419474 GCF_018294505.1 Triticum aestivum | reverse complement strand
GGGGTGTTGGTGGGGTGGGTTACGGGGGTGAGGGGATAAGGAGTGGGGGTCGGTGGCCGGCTGGGCCTGGTGGGTTGGTTGGGCCACGTTCCAGGGGGGTTTTCTTCCTCTCTTTTCTTTTTAGTTTTGTTTTCTGTTTTTGTGTTTTCCCCTTTTCTTTTATTTATTACTCTTTTCTGTTTTAGCTTAGTTTCCTTTTATTTTTGATTTAGCAAAATACCAAGATGGTACCTACTTTGACGTTACCAAATATCCCACTGCCACATTAACTAGCTACGTAAACTAAAATAGTTTTGTAATTATTTATTATTTAACAGTATTTAAATAATAGTTTTCTCTACTGTTTTATTTATCTTATAGCATCTAAACGTTTTATAAAAGTAGGGTTTCTTCACCATAACTGCCTATGCAATAGTTGTCACAACCCGAACATTTTAGTTTTAACATTTGAAATTTTTTGTTGTTTGCCTTGAATTTGAATCGGTTTATAATCAACGCGAGTTTATCATTAGTAACCGAGGTGACGTGGCATCATTACGAGGGGGTTACTGTAGCTTAATTACTCGGGCGTCACACCGGTAGGGGCGTTCTGATGTGGTGCCCCTCCCGTAGATGTGCACTATGGCCCAGAAGTGATGGATAACATCACTTGTGTGTTCCTAGTACACAACATATTCCGGGGGTTCGTCTATGCCAAAAGCACGACGAGTGAGATCGGTGAGGATGGCTACAAAATCTCCAAGCTCGGATGCGGTGGTCTCATTGTGGATGATGGGACCAGGCATCTTGGTGGTTTGGAAATCAGGTTGCGAGTGAAGGCTATGATGTGCTGAGTTGGGGTAAGGCTTCCTTTATAAGTTAGCGGAGTCCTCCATCGCACGCTTGTGGATGGGACAACTCAGGTGTCGGCCACGGGTACACGAACTATGGGCCGGGTTGATAGGTTGGGCACCGACTGTCCAAAAGATGTCGGTTAGCCACTGTGCACGCTACTAGAGAGGATGGGCTTGACCATGGATAGGAAAGGACTTGGACAGTGTGGAAACCTAAGGATAGCGATGAGGCTAAGATAGGATTAGCCACTTGTCATCCTGGCTCTAATACCAAGGTGTCAGGGCCGGTTTTCTGGGACATGAAAGCCCGGCAAATGACCATTGTGTCATCACCAGCCCCAGGATTACTGATGCTGGCGGACACTTCCATCATACAGAATTCCAAGAAGTTACAAGAATTTGGGTACAAGACCATAAAGCTCCACTGAGTATAACAATGATTTCTATTAGTGGATGAAGGAAGCGACTCATGGATCTCAAACATTGATGGGACTCCATTCCCATAGGAACAGCTGACCTGGCTAACTTCTATCTCACGTGGTTGCTATCTCCAATTCCTAGGTTGTGAAGTGTCTCTGTAGTGCTCCTATCCGAATCGTAATCTGGCCAAGACAATAGCCAGGGCCAAGCCAGTGAGTACGTTTGAATGTACTCACAAACAAAAGTTATGAACAAAAGATATACCGAATGCATATGTTCATGGTGGATTAAAATTATATGCATATGTTGACTTAAACTAAAGCATGGCATGATAATTATTAATACGGTGCAGATGAATAAATAAATTATATTAGTAATAAACCAAGAAAATAAAATGGAACATCGGGCGTTGGACCGCCCGAGGAATTCCAAGAAAAATGCCAAACGGGTGTTTGAATGCGACGCCTCGAGAGGCCTTGAAAAGAAATGCCAAACGGGTGTCTAAATACGATGCCTCGAGAGGTCTTGAAAAGAAATGTCAAACTGGTGTCTGAAAGCGATGCCTCGAAAGGTCTTGAAAATAAATGCCACAATCGGGTGTCTGAAGCGACGCCTCATAAAGGGCTTATAAGAAAATAAAGTAAAAACACAAGTATCCAGGTGGTAAAACCTTCCCAAAAATACTCAACATTTCATATAAGAAAAGGGTTAGTCCATAATAACATTACTGATAATAATCTTCCATCATAAATCATAATCAGATTCCAATTTAGTTATTTTCCTCCGAAGAGCGACTCTAAGACCGACACTTGACCCATCCCAGACTATAGTCCTTAACCGCAAACACGGCTATTTGAATAGGTTTTTATACTTTGCAGAGGTTGTACTCTTTACCCACAAGTAAAAGATTTATTTAGTCAACACCAATGCGTTGGCTAACTCCGATTACGGTCTTTGGGTTGAAAACACACCTAACGAGCACACACCAGTGTTAACTTACCGAAGCCAGGAATCACCCATGGCAATGATAGAGTAAGACTCTAAGTGGGAAGGTTTCTCACCTCCAATAGCATGGGATCACAATACTTATAGCGCGCGCAACTAGGCGTGCTACCCCTGTTCAGCCTCAACCAAAGACACCCATGCCCCCGGACCAAGTGGCATGCCTACCATGGGCCAATGGTATCTTTCACTATGGTCTCTCTGTATGGTGCCTGCATGGAAAGGGGTTCACAACCTACTGACCATACCCTACCTATGGTAGGGACATGTGGCAGCACAAAACAAGTATGGGGGTTACCAGAACAAGACTTGATCTACGGTCGACTCATGAGGTTTAAATTCTCCTATAGTGTTTAGCACACTATATTTCCTTGGTGGTACCCAACACGGTCAGCACCTGGCATGTCCTAGCATGACCTCACTATTCATTCTCATCACAACGAGATTTCGGTCTCACGATTACTTTTTCTCGTGACAGTTTCTTTCCTGCATGTTAGTCAGAATAAATATAGCCATGTATGGAATGAGACAATAACCACATCCATATGTCCTCATGTTTAAGTGAAAACAATTCTATTAAAGAATGCACACATGCCTAAATATAATTATGCAAAGTTTATTTGAATTATCATACACATGATCAAATTATGCTAGCAAGCAAACAACCAAACTTTCACCATATCAACTGTTCAAGATGCTTGCCTTGATCATGCAGAAGGGTTGGGTGCACTCCAAAAGTTTCTAAAAATTTGCTTCCCTCCATTTTTCCTATTTTCAAAATATTTCAATTACCACATAATTTCAAAACAGTACAAAAAAGTTGTTTGGAAAATTTTGAAATAAAACTAAAATAAACTAGATGAAATTTGAGGAATGACAAAAAAAGGATTAATTAATTTGGAGCTGTGGTTTAAAAACTAGAGGCAGTCAAAGTTAGGTCAAATTTCTGTTATTGAATGAAACACAATAAGGAAAACAGTTTGGAAGAAATACGCTTTCAAAATGGGGAGGACATACTCGGCAGAAATATGCTTCCACTTAGGAAGAGCTGGCACAGCGCTGGGTCACTGACAGTGGGTCCCAGCCCACTCGTCAGGTTTGACTGGTGCTCGCCGCGCCCTTCTCTCCGGCAGAAACAGAGCAAGGCCGTCGGCGCTCCTCCTCACCCCATGGGGATCTGGGCGCATGGGTGTGTTACTCTCACCAAGGCGAACCCGGAGAGGCGTGCCTCGACCACCAGAGGTTACCGAGTTGCCGACGGTGAGACCTCCCGCGGATGACGGTATTGGGCGAAAGAGGGCTTTCGCCTATGGTGGCTCTCCGGCTAAATTGATGAGCTACGAAGGTTTGCAATGCACTGGTGAAGCTTCTCGTGCAAGAATTTGGTTTCGAGAGGTCGTGTTTGGCTCGGAATCATCAAGAAGATTGCGGCGGCCTGTTATGTGGTGGCCCAGCCCAGGACGGCGGCCCAAGGCCTCCCGACGCAATCACCAGCTGGACAGGGCCTGGCGAGCCCAGCAAGGTGTCCAGCATGGAGAAGCAACAAGACAGGAGGAAGATAAGTAGGTGGGAGAATAGAGGAGAGAGGCGTCGAAGAACAGAACACTTTTCCCCTTTGACTGTCTTCTTCATTCCTTCTTTTGTATTCCAATCTTGTATCGGTAATCAAGGAAGAAACATAGCGTGGGCATAACAATTTGGTATCAGAGGTCGTCGATCCTCCTCGGTTCCGGCTCGATCCGTCAGTTCGATCGCGGTTGGTGGTGGGTTCGCTCGTCAGTCCGATCGCGGTTGGTGGTGCGTTCGCTCCGCGGCCGTAATCCCCATCCTTTGGTAGGAACGCCCAATCCGAGCGTCGATTTGGCGCCCAAGAGAAGACCGCCTACCGCTGTCCAAGCACAGATCTCGGCCGCAATGGAGGGAATCGAGTAGCACAACGCGGAGATGCACACCAAGCTGGACGAGATCGCAGAGCAACTCAAGGGCATCACTGCGTGGATGAAGTCAATGGAGGCGACGATGCAGACTCTCACTACATCGGCGTCGCTTCTTCAGCTGCATGCCGAGGATGCGTCCACGCGTTTGAGCGCGCTGGAATCGCCTCTGCAGCGGCCTCCAATTCCTTCGGGCTTGGCCTCTTCTTCGACCGCGCCTCCGACGGTCGAAGTGCGCTCGATCGGCGTGGATCGGTCCTATGGGCACGGTGGTTAACACCAGCAACGGGGCCCAGTGTTGGGGGATCCTCAATTCCCTACTCTGCCTCCATCTCATGGTACGTTTCTGCACAACCATCCTCTGCATGATCTGGAGTCTGTTCATGGTGAGCGTCGTGCGGTCCGGTCCTCCTTCGGTAGCACACCGAAGATGGATTTCCCCAAATTTGATGGGGAAGACTACCAAGTCTGGATCGACAATTGCGAGCTGTATTTCGACATATATGGAGTGTTCGAGCACCTGAAAGTCAAGTTCGCGGCGCTGAATGTAGTAGGCAATGCAGCTCTCTGGCTAAAAATGGCACGAAAACACAAACAATTTCAGCACTGGGACAATTTGTGTGCCGCAGTTGCAGAGAAGTGGGGCAAGGATAAACACAACTTTTACATGCGTCGGTTGTTGATGGCGTCAAATAGAATCAGTTCAGGAATACACAACAAAATTTGATACTCTTCGACACCAAATTCTCTTAGCTGACCCCAATACTCATGAGGTCCTCTTTGTTGAACGATACATTGCTGGGCTGCGTTCCGATGTTCGTTCTGCCGTTGTTTTAAAACGTCCTGAGGATGTGGATACTGCTAGTTGTTTGGCTTTGTTGCAGGAAGCGGAGTTGGAGCATGACAAGTCGGTGACAAATGTAAAATCGGGCCATCGATCATATCACAAGGCATCCTCCTCCATAGAGAAGCACAAGTCACCAGCAGTTCCCGAGGACTCGCGCAAGTGGTCTGAAAAGCTGGAAGCACTACGTGCCTACCACAAGTCGAAGAATCTCTGCTTCACTTGTGGTGATCCGTGGGCACGTGGCCACAAATGTCCTGATAAAGGTGCCCATTCATGTCATGGAAGAATTACTGGAGGTGTTGTAGTTAGATGATCCTCCCGATCCTCAAGATCTATCAGATTCTAGCTCGGATGAAGAGGTAATGCTTTTGGCCGGTGACAGTGGCTCGACTCCGCCAGTCAAGCGATGCACCATGCGTCTCCATGGTCAAATTGGCAGCCGAGAAGTGCTGATTTTGGTGGACTCTGGCGCCAATTGCTCATTTGTGGATACGGCGATAGTGGACGGGTTACAACTTCCCATGCAACAAATAAAACCAGCTTCATATGTAATTGCAGGAGGAGGGACACTGATGAGATCCCAAACGGTGAACCAGCTCACCTGGTGGACTCAAAGCCATACCTTCTGCCAAGACATGAAAGTGCTTCCCCTCGGCTGTTATGATATCATCATTGGCGCGGATTGGCTCGAGCAACACAGCCCTATGTGGGTTCATTGGCACAAGAAGTGGATGAAGTTCACTCACGAAGGGCGCCGCATCTCCTTGCGAGGCATTCAAGACAGAAATCAGCCTCTTAAACCCGTATCGGTAAGGAAATTGAAAGGACTGCTGTGCCGAGGGGCAATCCAGCATGCAGTTCAGATCAAGCGTCTGCACCAAGAGAAGGAATTATGCTCTGTGGCTAATACTATTCCAACTCCTAACCAACTTCCTCCAGGGGTGGTCACGGTTCTGCACGAATATAAGGATGTGTTCATGGAGCCATCCACCCTGCCACCCTGCCGTCTGGTTGATCATAAAATCCCCCTTATCCCGGGTGCTCAACCAGTCAATGTATGCCCTTATCGCTACACCCCGCAACAAAAATATGAAATAGAGAGACAGGTCAAGGAGATGTTGCGCAAAGGCATAATCTGTCCAAGCTCCAGTCCCTTTGCATCACCTGTTCTGCTTGTTCGCAGGAAGGATGGATCGTGGCGGTTTTGTGTGGACTACCGGCAGCTAAACATCATAACCATCAAAAATAAGCATCCAATGCCTATAGTAGAAGAACTGCTTGACGAGCTGGTCGGGGCAGCTTGGTTCACCAAATTGGATTTGCTGGTGGGTTATCATCAGGTCCGGGTGGCAGAAGGGGATGAATACAAAACAGCGTTTCGGACACATCATGGGCTATACGAGTTCCTAGTAGTTCCCTTTGGCTTGTCAGAAGCTCCCGCAACATTTCAAGGTGTAATGAATACGGCTCTAGCACCGACATTTCGGGAGGAGTTGTCGTGTTCATGGACGATATCTTGGTGTTTAGCAAGACACTTCAAGAACACATTGCAAAGCTGAGGTCCGTTCTACAGCTCCTGCGCGATAACCACCTGGTGCTTAAGTAGTCCAAGTGTGAATTTGCCAAGCCTCAAATTGAATATCTTGGTCATGTAATTACTGTAGCAGGGGTGTCCACCAATCAAACAAAGGTAGCCACTGTCAAGCAGTGGCCTGTGCCAACCACAGTACGCGCATTGCGGGGATTCTTGGGCCTTACCGGCTATTATCGAAGATTTATTCAGCACTACGGGGTAATCAGCAGGCCTCTGGCCGATTTACTCAAAAACAGAGTTACCTTTCAATGGACTCCGGTCACTGACAGGGCATTCCAACTGCTTAAAACAGCCATGATTCAAGCACCAGTTTTGGATGTCCCTGATTTCAATCAAACCTTTGTCTTGGAAACAGATGCCTGCAAGGATGGGGTGGGTGCAGTCCTAATGCAACAAGGGCATCCCATAGCTTACCTCAGCAAAGCTCTCTCTCACAAGAACAAGGCTCTCAGCACTTATGAGAAGGAATGTCTCGCAATCTTGATGGCAGTAGACAAGTGGAGACCCTACTTACAACATTAACACTTTGTCATTCGTACAGATCAATAGGCCCTCTTGCACCTGACAGAGCAACGTTTGAGTACAGGGATTCAGCACAAAGCATTTGTTAAGCTTATGGGGCTCAATTATACAATCCAGTATAAGAAAGGGATCACCAATGCTGCAGCTGTTGCGATGTCGCGCCACGAGCACGACGTTCCCTTGCTGGCCATGTCAGCTGTCATTCCCTCATGATTGGAGACACTGGTGGAGAGCTATTCCGAGGACCCGGCTGATCAAAAACTACTACAGGAGTTGTCACTGCTTGATGTCTACTACACAACCTTCTTCTTGTAGACGTTGTTGGGCCTCCAAGTGCAGAGGTTTGTAGGACAGTAGCAAATTTCCCTCAAGTGGATGACCTAAGGTTTATCAATCCGTGGGAGGCATAGGATGAAGATGGTCTCTCTCAAACAACCCTACAACCAAATAACAAAGAGTCTCTTGTGTCCCCAACACACCCAATACAATGGTAAATTGTATAGGTGCACTAGTTCGGTGAAGAGATGGTGATACAAGTGCAATATGGATGATAGATATGAGTATTTGTAATCTGAAAATATAAAAACAGCAAGGTAGCAAGCGATAAAAGTGAGCGTAAACGGTATTGCAATGCTAGGAAACAAGGCCTAGGGTTCATACTTTCACTAGTGCAAGTTCTCTCAACAATAATAACATAATTAGATCATATAACAATCCCTCAACATGCAACAAAGAGTCACTCCAAAGTCACTAATAGAGGAGAACAAACAAAGAGATTATGGTAGGGTACGAAACCACCTCAAAGTTATCCTTTCTAATCGATCTATTCAAGAGTCCGTAATAAAATAACATGAAGCTATTCTTTTCGTTCGATCTATCATAGAGTTCGTACTAGGATAACACCTTAAGACACAAATCAACCAAAACCCTAATGTCACCTAGATACTCCAATGTCACCTCAAGTATCCGTGGGTATGACTATACGATATGCATCACACAATCTCAGATTCATCTATTCAACCAACACAAAGAACTTCAAAGAGTGCCCCAAAGTTTCTACCGGAGAGTCAAGACGAAAACGTGTGCCAACCCCTATGCATAAGTTCACAAGGTCACTGAACCCGCAAGTTGATCACCAAAACATACATCAAGTGAATCACGTGATATCCCATTGTCACCATAGATAAGCACATGCAAGACATACATCAAGTGTTCTCAAAATCCTTAAAGACTCAATCTGATAAGATAACTTCAAAGGGAAAACTCAATCCATTACAAGAGAGTAGAGAGGGAGAAACATCATAAGATCCAACTATAACAGCAAAGCTCGCGATACATCAAGATCGTACCATCTCAAGAACACGAGAGAGAGAGAGAGATCAAACACATAGCTACTGGTACATACCCTCAGCCCCGAGGGTGAACTACTCCATCCTCGTCACGGAGAGCGCCGGGAGATGAAGATGGCCACCGTGAGGGATCCCACCCTCCGGCAGGGTGCCAGAACAGGGTCCTCATTGGTTTTTGGTGGCTATAGAGGCTTGTGGCGGCGGAACTCCTGATCTAGGTTATGTTCTGGGGGTTTCTGTATATATAAGGGCTTTTGGCGTCGGGAACAAGTCAGGGGGATCTTCGGGCTGTCCACGAGGTAGGGGGCGCGTCTCCCACCCTCGTGGGCAGCCCGGGACTCTTCTGGGCCAACTCTTTTACTCCAAGGCCTTCTTCTTGTCCAAAAATAAGCTCCGTCAAGTTTCAGGTCAATTGGACTCCGTTTGGTTTTCCTTTTCTATGATACTCAAAAACAAGGGAAAAAACAGAAACTGACACTGGGCTCTAGGTTAATAGGTTAGTCCCAAAAATCATATAAAATAGCATATAAATGCATATAAAACATCCTAGATGGATAATATAATAGCATGTTACAATCAAAAATTATAGATACGTTGGAGACGTATCAAGCATCCCCAAGCTTAATTCCTGCTCATCCTCGAGTACGTAAATGATAAAAATAGAATTTTTGATGTGGAATGCTACCTAACATATTTATCAATGTAATCTCTTTATTGTGGCAAGAATATTCAGATCCATAAGATTCAAGACAAAATTTTAATATTGACATAAAAATAATAATACTTCAAGCATACTAACCAAGCAATTATGTCTTCTCAAAATATCATAGCCAAAGAAAGCTCATCCCTACAAAATAATATAGTTTGGCCATGCTTTATTTTCGTCACACAAAATGCTCCCATCATGCACAACCCTGATGACAAGCCAAGCAATTGTTTCATACTTTAGTATTTTCAAACTTTTTCAACTTTCAGGCAATACATGAGTGTGAGCCATGGACATAGCACTATGGGTGGAATAGAATATAATGATGGGGGTTGTGTGGAGAAGACAAAAAAGGAGAAAGTCTCACATTGACGCGGCTAATCAACGGGCTATGGAGATGCCCATCAATCGATGTCAATGCGAGGAGTAGGGATTGCCATGCAACGGACGCACTAGAGCTATAAATGTACGAAAGCTCAACAAAAGAAACTAAGTGGGTGTGCATCCAACTTGCTTGCTCACGAAGACCTAGGGCATTTGAGGAAGCCCATTGTTGGAATATACAAGCCAAGTTCTATAATGAAAAATTCCCACTAGTATATGAAAGTGACAAAATAAGAGACTCTCTATCATGAAGATCATGGTGCTACTTTGAAGCACAAGTGTGGAAAAGGGTAGTAGCATTGTCCCTTTTATCTTTTTTTCTTTTTTTATCTGGCCTTTCTTTTTTTATTTTGCCTTTCTCTTTTTCCTTTTTTTATTTGGCCTTTTTTGGCCTTTCTCTTTTTTTTTCTTTTTTTGGGACAATGCTCTAATAATGATGATCATCACACTTCTATTTATTTACAACTCAATGATTACAACTCAATAATAGAACAAAATATGACTCTATATGAGTGCCTCCGGTGGTGTACCGGGATGGGCAATGAAACAAGAGTGACATGTATGAGAAATTATGCATGGTGGCCTTGCCACAAATACGATGTCAACTACATGATCATGCAAGGCAATATGACAATGATGAAGCGTGTCATAATAAACGGAACGGTGGAAAGTTGCATGGAAATATATCTCGGAATGGCTATGGAAATGCCATAATAGGTAGGTATGGTGGCTATTTTGAGGAAGATATAAGGAGGTTTATGTGTGATAGAGCATATCATATCACGGGGGTTGGATGCACCGGCGAAGTTTGCACCAACTCTCAAGGTGAGAAAGTGCAATGCACGGTACTGATGAGGCTAGCAATGATGGAAGGGTGAGAGTGCGTATAATCCATGGACTCAACATTAGTCATAAAGAACTCACATACTTATTGCAAAAATCTACAAGTCATCAAAACCAAGAACTACACGCATGCTCCTAGGGGGATAGATTGGTAGGAAAAGACCATCGCTCGTCCCCGACCGCCACTCATAAGGAGGACAATCAAAGAAACACCTCATGCTTCAAATTTGTCACACAATGTTTACCATACGTGCATGCTACGGGACCTGCAAACCTCAACACAAGTATTTATCAATTTCACAATTACTCAACTAGCACGACTCTAATATTACCATCTTCATATCTCAAAACAATCATCAAGTATCAAACTTCTCATAGTATTCAATGCACTCTATATGGAAGTTTTTATTATACCCATGATACCTATCATATTAGGACTAATTTTATAGCCAAAGCAAATTACCATGCTGTTCTAAAAGACACTCAAAATAATATAAGTGAAGCATGAGAGATCAACAATTTCTTCAAAATAAAACTACCGCCATGCTCTAAGAAGATATAAGTGAAGCACTAGAGCAAACAACAAACTACTCCGAAAGATATAAGTGAAGATCAATGAGTAGTCGAATAATTATGTAACTATGTGAAGACTCTCTAACATTTAAGAATTTCAGATCTTGGTATTTTACTCAAACAGCAAGCAAAACAAAAGAAAATAAAATGACGCTCCAAGCAAAACACATATCATGTGGTGAATAAAAATATAGCTCCAAGTAAAGTTACCGATGAACGAAGACGAAAGAGGGGATGCCTTCCGGGGCATCCCCAAGCTTAGGCTCTTGGTTGTCCTTGAATATTACCTTGGAGTGCCTTGGGCATCCCCAAGCTTAGGATCTTGCCACTCCTTATTCCATAGTCCATCGAATCTTTACCCAAAACTTGAAAACTTCACAACACAAAACTCAACAGAAAACTCGTAAGCTCCGTTAGTATAAGAAAATAAAACCACCACTTAGGTACTATTGTGAACTCATTCTAAATTCATATTGGTGTAATATCTACTGTATTCCAACTTCTCTATGGTTCATACCCTCCGATGCTACTCATAGATTCATCAAAATAAGCAAACAACACAATGAAAACAGAATCTGTCAAAAACAGAATAGTCTGTAGTAATCTGTATCAAACGTATACTTCTGGAACTCCAAAAATTCTGAAATAAATTGGTGGACCTGATTAATTTTTCTATTAATCATCTGCAAAAAGAATCAACCTAAATCACTCTCTAGTAAACGTTGGCAGCTAATCTCGTGAGCGCAAAAGTTTCTGTTTTTTACAGCAAGATCGCAAAGACTTCACCCAAGTCTTCCCAAAGGTTCTACTTGGCACAAACACTAATTAAAACATAAAACCACATCTAAACAGAGGCTAGATGAATTATTTATTACTAAACAAGAGCAAAAGGCAAAGAACAAAAATAAAATTGGGTTGCCTCCCAACAAGCGCTAACGTTTAACGCCCCTAGCTAGGCATGATGATTGCAATGATGCTCACATAAAAGATAAGAATTGAAACATAAAGAGAGCATCATGAAGAATATGACTAGCAAATTTAAGTCTAACCCACTTCCTATGCATAGGGATTTTGTGAGAAAACAACTTATGGGAACAATAATCAACTAGCATAGGAAGGCAAAACAAGCATAACTTTAAAATTTTAAGCACATAGAGAGGAAACTTGATATTATTGCAATTCCTACAATCATATATTCCTCCCTCATTATAATTTTCAGTAGCATCATGAATAAATTCAACAATATATCCATCACATAAAGCATTCTTTTCATGATCTACAAGCATAGAATTTTTATTACTCTCCACATAAGCAAATTTCTTCTCATGAATAATAGTGGGAGCAAAATCAAGAATATAATTACCATGTGAGGCATAATCCAATTGAAAAATAAAATCAAGATGACAAGTTTCATGGTTATCATTAATATTTATGGCATATATGTCATCACAATAATCATCATAGATAGCAACTTTGTTCTCATAATCAATTGGAACCTCTTCCAAAATAGTGGAATCATCACTAAATAAAGTCATGACCTCTTCAAATCCAGTTTCATAAATATAATCATCATAAATAGGAGGCATGCTATCATCATAATGAAATTTCTCATCAAAACTTGGGGGAAAAAACATATCATCTTCATCAAACATAGCATCCCCAAGCTTGTGGCTTTGCATATCATTAGCATCATGGGTATTCAAAGAATTCATACTAACAACGTTGCAATCATGCTCATCATTAAAATATTTAGTGCCAAACATTCTAATGCATTCTTCTTCTAACACTTTGGCACAATCATCGGAATCCTTATTTTCACGAAAGACATTAAAAAGATGAAGCATATGAGGCACCCTTAATTCCATTTTTTGTAGTTTTCTTTTATAAACTAAACTAGTGATAAAACAAGAAACTAAAAGATTCGATTGCGAGATCTAAAGATATACCTTCAAGTACTAACCTCCCTGGCAACGACGCCAGAAACTGCTTGATGTCTACTACACAACCTTCTTCTTGTAGATGTTGTTGGGCCTCCATGTGCAGAGGTTTGTAGGACAGTAGCAAATTTCCCTCGAGTGGATGACCTAAGGTTTATCAATCCATGGGAGGTGTAGGATGAAAATGGTCTCTCTCAAACAACCCTACAACCAAATAACAAAGAGTCTCTTCTGTCCCCAACACACCCAATACAATGGTAAATTGTAGTGCACTAGTTCGGCGAAGAGATGGTGATACAAGTGCAATATGGATGATAGATATGAGTATTTGTAATCTGAAAATATAAAAACAACAAGGTAGCAAGCGATAAAAGTGAGTGTAAACGGTATTGCAAGTTCTCTCAACAATAATAACATAATTAGATCATATAACAATCCCTCAACATGCAACAAAGGGTCACTCCAAAGTCACTAATAGAGGAGAACAAACAAAGAGATTATGGTAGGGTACGAAACCACCTCAAAGTTATCCTTTCTGATCGATCTATTCAAGAGTCCGTAGTAAAATAACATGAAGCTATTCTTTCCGTTCGATCTATCATAGAGTTCGTACTAGGATAACACCTTAAGACACAAATCAACCAAAAGCCTAATGTCACCTAGATACTCCAATGTCACCTCAAGTAACTGTGGGTATGATTATACGATATGCATCACACAATCTCAGATTCATCTATTCAACCAACACAAAGAACTTCAAAGAGTGCCCCAAAGTTTCTACTGGAGAGTCAAGACGAAAACATGTGCCAATCCCTATGCATAAGTTCACAAGGTCACTGAGCCCACAAGTTGATCACCAAAACATACACCAAGTGAATCACGTGATATCCCATTGTCACCACAGATAAGCACATGCAAGACATACATCAAGTGTTCTCAAAATCCTTAAAGACTCAATCCGATAAGATAACTTCAAAGGGAAAACTCAATCCATTACAAGAGAGTAGAGAGGGAGAAACATCATAAGATCCAACTATAATAGCAAAGCTCGCGATACATCAAGATTGTACCACCTCAAGAACATGAGGGAGAGAGAGAGATCAAACACGTAGCTACTGGTACATACCCTCAGCCCCGAGGGTGAACTACTCCCTCCTTGTCATGGAGAGCACTGGGATGATGAAAATGGCCACCGGTGAGGGACCCCCCCCTCCGGCAGGGTGCCAGAACAGGGTCCCGATTGGTTTTTGGTGGCTACAGAGGCTTGCAGCGGTGGAACTCCCGATCTATGTTATGTTCTGGGGGTTTCTGTATATATAAGAGCTTTTGGCGTCGGGAACAAGTCAGGGGGATCTCCGGGCTGTCCACGAGGTAGGGGGGCGAGCCCAGGGGGGTGGGCGCGCCTCCCACCCTCGTGGGCAGCCCGGGACACTTCTGGCCCAACTCTTTTACTCCATGGCCTTCTTCTGGTCCAAAAATAAGCTCCGTCAAGTTTCAGGTCAATTGGACTCCATTTGGTTTTCCTTTTCTGCGATACTCAAAAACAAGGAAAAAACAGAAACTCGCACTGAGCTCTAGGTTAATAGGTTAGTCCCAAAAATCATATAAAATAGCATATAAATGCATATAAAACATCCTAGATGGATAATATAATAGCATGGAACAATAAAAAATTATAGATACGTTGGAGACGTATCACTGACCACACCCAATGATCGAGGCTACTCACTGGATAATGGAGTGATCTGTTACAAGAACCATATTTGGGTGGGTCACAATCTTCTGGCTCAACAACACATACTGCAGTCCCTGCATGCCAGCGCGCTGGGCGGGCACTCCGGGGTATTGGCCACGTACCAACGCGTGAAGAAGTTATTTACGTGGCAAAAATTGAAGCAGTCAGTTACTACCTTTGTGCAAAGTTGTGACACCTGCCAGCGGGCTAAGACAGAGCACTGCCGCAAGCCAGGCCTTCTTCAGCAATATGAGATTCCTCCTCACCCTTGGCACACGATCAGTTGGGATTTCGTTGAGGGTTTGCCATCTTCACAGGGTTATCAAGTCATCCTCGTGGTCATTAACAAGTTCACAAAATTTGCACATTTTCTGCCCCTAAAACACCCATACACGGCGCTGCAAGTTGCTCATGTATTCTTCGATCAAGTCTATCAACTTCACGGTATGCCTACTCGCATTATCTCCGACCGCGACCCGGTGTTCACCAGTTTGTTTTGGCAAGAACTATTCAGACTGTCTGACACGATCCTGAATATGAGCTCGGCCCGACACCCGGAGACTGACGGTCAGACTGAACGGTTGAACCAGTGCTTGGAGGCCTTCCTGCGCTGCTCCACACATGACGCGCCAGCCAAGTGGGCAAAATGGCTCTCATTGGCAGAACATTGGTATAATACCACCTATCATACTTCAGCCGGCATCACTCCGTTCGAAGCTTTGTATGATTATCAACCTCGTCCGTTTGGTATCACTACACCAACCACGAGTGGCGATCTGCAGAGCTGATCGATGAGCATGCATCCATGACTGAACTTCTCCGGCAGCACTTACAAAGAGCTCAGCATCGCATGAAGGCACAGGCGGATAAAAGCCGGAGCAAGCTCTCCTTCCAGGTAGGCGACCAAGTTTTCCTCAAAGTCCAACCGTACTTGCAAAATTCCCTTGCTGATCGTCGCAATCAGAAGCTAGCTCTGAAGTACTATGGACCTTACACCGTGCTGAGCCGTATTGGGGTAGTTGCATACAAACTGGACTTGCCAGCCAGCTCTAGGATTCACAATGTAATACACGTCTCACAGCTCAAGAAGCAAGTACCTCCCAAGGCCACTGTAGAGTCAGATATCAGTGTGACGACTCCGCGGTCGCTATGTCTTCTTCAACCAGCAGCAGTGGTGAAAACAAGACTCATTCAGCGAGGCGGCAAGCTCATACCTCGCCTCAAGGTATGTTGGTCAGATCGCTCTGCAGATCATGATTCCTAGGAGGAGGCATTTTTGCTACATCGCCGGTTCCCTGCTCTGCCGGCTTGGGGTCAAGCCGCGCCGCAAGGAGTGGGGAATGTTATGTGGTGGCCCAGCCTAGGATGGCAGCCCAAGGCCTCCCGACGCAATCACCAGCTGGGCCGGGCCTGGCAAGCCCAGCAAGGTGTCCAGCGCGGAGAAGCAACGAGACAGGAGGAAGATAAGTAGGTGGGAGAACAGAGGAGAGAGGCGTGGAAGAACAGAACACTTTTCCCCTTTGACTGTCTTCTTCATTCCTTCTTTTGTATTCCAATCTTGTATCGGTAATCCAGGAAGAAACATAGCATGGGCATAACACGGCCGAAGCTGCCAGGGGTGAGGAGGACGTCCACCTCTGGTCGTTCTAATGCTTAGGGAGGATCCAAGAGGGATGAGGAGAGGTGGTCTGGAGCGGAGAAAGCCCAGGGTTCCTGAGGATAAGTACGACTGCGGTGGCCATTATTGCGGCGGGTGCGGCCATTGATGTTAGTAGGTGGTCAGCGTGGCTGTTGTTTTTGCGCGGTCAGTGAGCCGCGGTCGAGCTCCGACCACTATCAATCAAGACGAGAGGTGCCCGGCAGAGACATGGCGGCATATGGTTCTACAGGCATTCCCCTGGTCGGCGTGGACGGCGATGGTCGGCTCGGTTGGTGATGGCGGTGGAGGTCCGTAGTGATGGAGGGGTGTGTTGCACGACGCAGGGCGCTCGGGCGGTGGTTGTTGGCTTTCTCGGAAAGGGGGAGCCACGCGTCGAGGGCGGTGGCGTGGTCGGGACGGCAGCCACGGGCGGCGTTCTTGGACGGTGGAGGGCGGCACTAGAGGCCTAGTGAGTGTGTCGGCGGGGTGCGGGGTTGCATGTGGTGCAAGAGGAGGGGCGGAGCGCGTGTAGCAGAAGCAGCATGGTAGCGGCAGGGGCTCGGTGCCGACGCGTGCAAAACGTGCACCCTGGACACGCACGAAACATGCTCCACAATCAAGAGGAAGGTAACTGTTTAGAGGGGGATTCAGAGGGAGCAGACCACTCCTATTTTCCCCCTGAGGTCTTTCCTCTAACTTGTCATGCTGATGTTGGTCATATCATGCATATGGCGCCTTGCATTACTTACTTTATACATCAAATATGGCATCTGCTTAGTTTAGACATGCTTTATGTGAATGCCATCTATTTAGTTTCTATATCATATATGTGAATTATGCAATGCCATTTTTGAAGGAAATATGCCCTAGAGGCAACAATAAAGTTGTTATTTATATTTCCTTATATCATGATAAACTTTTATTATTCATGCTAGAATTGTATTAACCGGGAACTTAGTACATGTGTGAATACATAGACAAACAGAGTGTCCCTAGTATGCCTCTACTTGACTAGCTCGTTAATCAAAGATGGTTAAGTTTCCCAGCCATAGACATGAGTTGTCATTTGATGAACGGGATCACATCAATAGAGAATGATGTGATGGACAAGACCCATCTGTTAGCTTAGCACTATGATCATTTAGTTTATTGTTATTGCTTTCTTCATGACTAATACATGTTTCTCTGACTATGAGATTATGCAACTCCCGAATACCGGAGGAACACTTAGTGTGCTATCAAATGTCACAACGTAACTGGGTGATTATAAAGATGCTCTACAGGTGTCTCCGATGGTGTTTATTGAGCTGGCATAGATCGAGATTAGGATTTGTCACTCCGAGTATCGGAGAGGTATCTCTGGGCCCTCTCGGTAATGCACATCACTATAAGCCTTGCAAGCAATGTGACAAATGAGTTAGTTATGGGATGATGCATTACAGAACAAGTAAAGAGACTTGCCGATAACGAGATTAAACTAGGTATGATGATACCGACGATCGAATCGCGGGCAAGTAACATACCGATGACAAAGGGAACAACGTATGTTCTTATGCGGTTTGACCGATAAAGATCTTCGTAGAATATGTAGCAGCCAATATGAGCATCCAGGTTTTGCTATTGGTTATTGACCTGAGATGTGTCTCGGTCATGTCTACATAGTTCTCGAACCCGTAGGGTCCGCACGCTTAACGTTCGATGACAATTTGTATTATATGAGTTATGTGATTTGGTGACCGAATGTTGTTCGAAGTCCCGAATGAGATCACGGACATGACGAGGAGTCTCAAAATGGTCAAGAGGTAAAGATTTATATAGGACGATAGTATTCGGACACCGGAAGTGTTCTGGGGGTACCAGGTACGTATCGGGTCACCAGAAGGGGTTCCGGGCACCCCTGGCAAAGATATGGGCCTTATTGGGCCAAGGCCGGGACAGACCAGCCCCTAGTGGGCTGGTGCGCCCCATATATGACAAATAGGATGAGAAGGAAGGAGGGGAAGAGAGAAAGGAAAGAGGAGGATTCGGCCTCCCCTTCCCTTTTCTCCCCCTCTCTTTCCTTCCCCCTCCAACACTGTTGGAAGGAGGGAGGCCGAATTGTACAAGGCCCCCAAGTAGGATTCCTCCTACTTGGGCGCGCCCTTGCTACTCCCCTCCCCCTCCCACCTATATATACGTGGGGAGGGGGCGCCTAGAACACACAACAAACATTGTTAGCCGCGTGCGGCGCCCCCCTCCACAGTTTACGCCTCCGGTCATATTCACGTAGTGCTTAGGCGAAGCCCTGCGCGGATTACTTCACCATCAGCATGCTGTCATGCTGACGGAACTCTACCTGGACACTTTGCTGGATCAAGAGTTCGAGGGACATCATCGAGCTAAACGTGTGCAGAACTCGGAGGTGTCGTACGTTCGGTGCTTGGATCGGTCGGATCGTGAAGACGTTCGACTACATCAACCGCGTTACTAAACGCTTCCGCTTTTGGTCTATGAGGGTACGTGGACACACTCTCCCCGCTCGTTGCTATGCTTCTCCTAGATAGATCTTGCGTTATCATAGGCAATTTTTTTGAAATACTACGTTCCCTAACAGTGGCATCTGAGCCAGGTCTATGCGTAGATGTTATATGCATGAGTAGAACACCAAGAGTTGTGGGCGATAATAGTCATACTGCTTACCAGCATGTCATACTTTGATTCGGCTGTATTGTTGGATGAAGCGGCCCAGACCGACATTACATGACCGCATTCATGAGACTGGTTCTACCGCCGTGCTTCGCACACAGGTGGTTAGTGGTGAAGGAAATATGCCCTAGAGGCAATAATAAAGTTATTATTTATTTCCTTATATCATGATAAATGTTTATTATTCATGCTAGAATTGTATTAACCGGAAACATAATACATGTGCGAATACATAGACAAACAGAGTGTCACTAGTATGCCTCTACTTGACTAGCTCGTTGATCAAAGATGGTTATGTTTCCTAGCCATAGACATGAGTTGTCATTTGATTAACGGGATCACGTCATTAGGAGAATGATGTGATTTACTTGACCCATTCCGTTAGCTTAGCACTCGATCGTTTAGTATGTTGCTATTGCTTTCTTCATGACTTATACATGTTCCTATGACTATGAGATTATGCAACTCCTGTTTACCGGAGGAACACTTTGTGTGCTACCAAACGTCACAACGTTACTGGGTGATTATAAAGGTGCTCTACAGGTGTCTCCAAAGGTACTTGTTGGGTTGGCGTATTTCGAGATTAGGATTTGTCACTCCGACTGTCGGAGAGGTATCTCTGGGCCCACTCAGTAATACACATCACTACAAGCCTTGCAAGCATTGTGACTAATGAGTTAGTTGCGGGATGATGTATTACGGAACGAGTAAAGATACTTGTCGGTAACGAGATTGAACTAGGTATCGAGATACCGACGATCGAATCTCGGGCAAGTAACATACCGATGACAAAGGGAACAACGTATGTTGTTATGCGGTCTGACCGATAAAGATCTTCGTAGAATATGTGGGAACCAATATGAGCATCCAGGTTCCGCTATTGGTTATTGACCGGAGAGGTGTCTCGGTCATGTCTACATAGTTCTCGAACCCGTAGGGTCCGCACGCTTAATGTTACGATGACAGTTATATTATGAGTTTATATGTTTTGATGTACCGAAGGTTGTTCGGAATCCCGGATGTGATCACGGACATGACGAGGAGTCTTGAAATGGTCGAGACATAAAGATTGATATATTGGAAGCCTATGTTTGAACATCGGAAGTGTTCCAGGTGAAATCGGGATTTTTCCGGAGTACCGGGAGGTTACCGGAACCCCCTGGTAACTTAATGGGCCTTAGTGGGCCTAGGTGGAAGAGAGGAGAGGAGGCCAGGGCAGGGCCGCGCGCCCCTCCCCCCCAGTCCGAATAGGACAAGGAGAGGGGGGCGGCACCCCCCTTCCTTCCTCCCCTCCACCTATTCCCCCTCTCTCTCCTAGTCCAACATGGAAAAGGGGGGGAGTCCTACTCCCGGTAGGAGTAGGACTCCTCCTGGCGCGCCTCTCCTCCTTGGTCGGCGGCCTCCCCCTTGCTCCTTTATATACAGGGGCAGGGGGGCACCTCTAGACACACAATTGATCAACGATCTTTTAGCCGTGTGCGGTGCCCCCCTCCACCATATTACACCTCGATAATATTGTAGCGGTGCTTAGGCGAAGCCCTGCGTCGGTAGAACATCATCATCGTCACCACGCCGTCGTGCTGACGAAACTCTCCCTCAACACTCGGCTGGATCGGAGTTCGAGGGACGTCATCGAGCTGAACGTGTGCTGAACTCGGAGGTGTCGTGCGTTCGGTACTTGATCGGTCGGATCGTGAAGACGTACGACTACATCAACCGCGTTGTGTTAACGCTTCCACTTTCGGTGTACGAGGGTACGTGGACAACACTCTCCCCTCTCGTTGCTATGCATCTCCATGATCTTGCGTGTGCGTAGGACAATTTTTGAAATTACTACGTTCCCCAACAGTGGCATCCGAGCTAGGTTTTATGCGTTGATGTTATATGCACGAGTAGAACACAAGTGAGTTGTGGGCGATATAAGTCATACTGCTTACCAGCATGTCATATTTTGGTTCGGTAGTATTGTGAGATGAAGCGGCCCGGACCGACATTACGCGTACGCTTACGCGAGACTGGTTTCACCGTTGCGAGCACTCGTTGCTTAAAGGTGACTGGCGGGTGTCTGTCTCTCTCACTTTAGTTGAACCGAGTGTGGCTACGCCCGGTCCTTGCGAAGGTTAAAACAACACCAACTTGACAAACTATCGTTGTGGTTTTGATGCGTAGGTAAGAACGGTTCTTGCTAAGCCCGTAGCAGCCACGTAAAACTTGCAACAACAAAGTAGAGGACGTCTAACTTGTTTTTGCAGGGCATGTTGTGATGTGATATGGTCAAGACATGATGCTATATTTTATTGTATGAGATGATCATGTTTTGTAACCGAGTTATCGGCAACTGGCAGGAGCCATATGGTTGTCGCTTTATTGTATGCAATGCAATCGCCATGTAATTGTTTTACTTTATCTCTAAGCGGTAGCGATAGTCGTAAAAGCAATAGTTGGCGAGACGACAACGATACTACGATGGAGATCAAGGTGTCGCGCCGGTGACGATGGTGATCATGACGGTGCTTCGGAGATGGAGATCACAAGCACAAGATGATGATGGCCATATCATATCACTTATAATGATTGCATGTGATGTTTATCTTTTATGCATCTTATCTTGCTTTGATTGACGGTAGCATTATAAGATGATCTCTCAGTAAAATTTCAAGATAAAAGTGTTCTCCCTAAGTATGCACCGCTGGGAAAGTTCTTCGTGCTGAGACACCACGTGATGATCGGGTGTGATAGGCTCTACGTTCAAATACAACGGGTGCAAAACAGTTGCACACGCGGAATACTCAGGTTAAACTTGACGAGCCTAGCATATGCAGATATGGCCTCGGAACACTGAGACCGAAAGGTCGAGCGTGAATCATATAGTAGATATGATCCACATAGTGATGTTCACCATTGAAAACTACTCCATTTCACGTGATGATCGGTTATGGTTTAGTTGATTTGGATCACGTAATCACTTAGATGATTAGAGAGATGTCTATCTAAGTGGGAGTTCTTAAGTAATATGATTAATAGAACTTAAATTTATCATGAACTTAGTACCTGATAGTATCTTGCTTGTCTATGTTAATTGTAGATAGATAGCCCGTGCTGTTGTTCCGTTGAATTTTAATGCGTTCCTTGAGAAAGCAAAGTTGAAAGATGATGGTAGCAATTACACGGACTGGGTCCGTAACTTGAGGATTATCCTCATTGCTGCATAGAAGAATTACGTCCTGGAAGCACCGCTGGGTGCCAGGCCTGCTGCAAGAGCAACACCAGAAGTTATGAATGTCTGGCAGAGCAAAGCTGATGACTACTCGATAGTTCAGTGTGCCATGCTTTACGGCTTAGAACCGGGTCTTCAACAACGTTTTGAACGTCATGGAGCATATGAGATGTTCCAGGAGTTGAAGTTAATATTTCAAGCAAATGCCCGGATTGAGAGATATGAAGTCTCCAATAAGTTCTACCGCTGCAAGATGGAAGAGAATAGTTCTGTTAGTGAGCATATACTCAAAATGTCTGGGTATAATAATCACTTGATTCAACTGGGAGTTAATCTTCCGGATGATAGCGTCATTAACAGAATTCTTCAATCACTGCCACCAAGCTACAAGAGCTTCGTGATGAACTATAACATGTAAGGGATGAATAAGAAAATTCCCGAGCTCTTCGCAATGCTAAAGGCAGCGGAGGTAGAAATCAAAAAGGAGCATCAAGTGTTGATGGTCAATAAGACCACTAGTTTCAAGAAAAAGGGCAAAGGGAAGAAGAAGGGGAACTTCAAGAAGAACAGCAAGCAAGTTGATGTTCAGGAGAAGAAACCCAAATCTGGACCTAAGCCTGAGACTGAGTGCTTCTACTGCAAGCAGACTGGTCACTGGAAGCGGAACTGCCCCAAGTATTTGGCGGATAAGAAGGATGGCAAGGTGAACAAAGGTATATGTGATATACATGTTATTGATGTGTACCTTACTAATGCTCGCAGTAGCACCTGGGTATTTGATACTGGTTCTATTGCTAATATTTGCAACTCGAAACAGGGGCTACGGATTAAGCGAAGATTGGTTAAGGACGAGGTGATGATGCACGTGGGAAATGGTTCCAAAGTCGATGTGATCGCGGTTGGCACGCTACCTCTACATCTACCTTCGGGATTAGTTTTAGACCTAAATAATTGTTATTTGGTGCCAGCGTTAAGCATGAACATTATATCTGGATCTTGTTTGATGCGAGACGGTTATTCATTTAAATCAGAGAATAATGGTTGTTCTATTTATATGAATAATATCTTTTATGGTCATGCACCCTTGAAGAGTGGTCTATTTTTGTTGAATCTCGATAGTAGTGACACACATATTCATAATGTCGAAGCCAAAAGATACAGAGTTGATAATGATAGTGCAACTTATTTGTGGCACTGCCGTTTAGGTCATATCGGTGTAAAGCGCATGAAGAAACTCCATAATGATGGACTTTTGGAATCACTTGGTACTTGCGAACCGTGTCTCATGGGCAAGATGACTAAAACACCGTTCTCCGGTACTATGGAGAGAGCAACTAATTTGTTGGAAATCATACATACAGATGTATGTGGTCCGATGAATATTGAGGCTCGTGGCGGATATCGTTATTTTCTCACCTTCACAGATGATTTGAGCAGATATGGGTATATCTACTTAATGAAACATAAGTCTGAAACATTTGAAAAGTTCAAAGAATTTCAGAGCGAAGTTGAAAATCATCGTAAGAAGAAAATAAAGTTTCTACGATCAGATCATGGAGGAGAATATTTGAGTTATGAGTTTGGCCTACATTTGAAACAATGCGGAATAGTTTCGCAACTCACGCCACCCGGAACACCACAACGTAATGGTGTGTCCGAACGTCGTAATCATACTTTACTAGATATGGTACGATCTATGATGTCTCTTACTGATTTACCGCTATCGTTTTGGGGTTATGCTTTAGAGACGGCTGCATTCACTCTAAATAGGGCACCATGAAAATCCGTTGAAACGACACCTTATGAACTATGGTTTGGCAAGAAACCAAAGTTGTCGTATCTTAAAGTTTGGGGTTGCGATGCTTATGTGAAGAAACTTCAACCTGATAAGCTCGAACCTAAATCGGAGAAATGTGTCTTCATAGGATACCCAAAGGAGACTGTTGGGTACACCTTCTATCACAGATCCGAAGGCAAGACATTCGTTGCTAAGAATGGATCCTTTCTAGAGAAGGAGTTTCTCTCGAAAGAAGTGAGTGGGAGGAAAGTAGAACTTGATGAGGTAACTGTACCTGCTCCCTTATTGGAAAGTAGATCATCACAGAAATCAGTTTCTGCGACACCTACACCAATTAGTGAGGAAGTTAATGATAATGATCATGAAACTTCAGATCAAGTTATTACCGAACCTCGTAGGTCAACCAGATTAAGATCCGCACCAGAATGGTACGGTAATCCTGTTCTGGAGGTTATGTTACTAGACCATGACGAACCTACGAACTATGAAGAAGCGATGGTGAGCCCAGATTCCGCAAAATGGCTTGAGGCCATGAAATCCGAGATGGGATCCATGTATGAGAACAAAGTATGGACTTTGGTTGACTTGCCCGATGATCGGCAAGCCATTGAAAATAAATGGATCTTCAAGAAGAAGACTGACACTGACGGTAATGTTACTGTGTATAAAGCTCGACTTATTGCGAAAGGTTTTCGACAAGTTCAAGGGATTGACTACGATGAGACCTTCTCACCCGTAGCGATGCTTAAGTCTGTCCAAATCATGTTAGCAATTGCCGCATTTTATGATTATGAAATTTGGCAAATGGATGTCAAAACTGCATTCGTGAATGGATTTCTGGAAGAAGAGTTGTATATGATGCAACCGGAAGGTTTTGTCGATCCAAAGGGAGCTAACAAAGTGTGCAAGCTCCAGCGATCCATTTATGGACTGGTGCAAGCCTCTCGGAGTTGGAATAAACGCTTTGATAGTGTGATCAAAGCATTTGGTTTTATACAGACTTTTGGAGAAGCCTGTATTTACAAGAAAGTGAGTGGGAGCTCAGTAGCATTTCTGATATTATATGTGGATGACATATTGCTAATTGGAAATGATATAGAATTTCTGGATAGCATAAAGGGATACTTGAATAAGAGTTTTTCAATGAAAGACCTCGGTGAAGCTGCATATATATTGGGCATCAAGATCTATAGAGATAGATCAAGACGCTTAATTGGACTTTCACAAAGCACATACCTTGACAAAGTTTTGAAGAAGTTCAAAATGGATCAAGCAAAGAAAGGGTTCTTGCGTGTACTACAAGGTGTGAGATTGAGTAAGAATCAATGCCCGACCACTGCAGAAGATAGAGAGAAGATGAAAGAGGTTCCCTATGCTTCAGCCATAGGCTCTATCACGTATGCAATGCTGTGTACCAGACCTGATGTGTGCCTTGCTATAAGTTTAGCAGGGAGGTACCAAAGTAATCCAGGAGTGGATCACTGGACAGCGATCAAGAACATCCTGAAATACCTGAAAAGGACTAAGGATATGTTTCTCGTTTATGGAGGTGACAAAGAGCTCATCGTAAATGGTTACGTTGATGCAAGCTTTGACACTGATCCGGACGATTCTAAATCGCAAACCGGATACGTGTTTACATTGAACGGTGGAGCTGTCAGTTGGTGCAGTTCTAAGCAAAGTGTCGTGGCGGGATCTACGTGTGAAGCGGAGTACATAGCTGCTTCGAAAGCAGCAAATGAAGGAGTCTGGATGAAGGAGTTCATATCCGATCTAGGTGTCATACCTAGTGCATCGGGACCAATGAAAATCTTTCGTGACAATACTGGTGCAATTGCCTTAGCAAAGGAATCCAGATTTCACAAGAGAACCAAGCACATCAAAAGATGCTTCAATTCCATCCGGGATTTAGTCCAGGTGGGAGACATAGAAATTTGCAAGATACATACGGATCTGAATGTTGCAGACCCGTTAACTAAGCCTCTTCCACGAGCAAAACATGATCAACACCAAGACTCCATGGGTGTAAGAATCATTACTGTGTAATCTAGATTATTGACTCTAGTGCAAGTGGGAGACTGAAGGAAATATGCCCTAGAGGCAATAATAAAGTTATTATTTATTTCCTTATATCATGATAAATGTTTATTATTCATGCTAGAATTGTATTAACCGGAAACATAATACATGTGTGAATACATAGACAAACAGAGTGTCACTAGTATGCCTCTACTTGACTAGCTCGTTGATCAAAAATGGTTATGTTTCCTAGCCATAGACATGAGTTGTCATTTGATTAACGGGATCACATCATTAGGAGAATGATGTGATTGACTTGACCCATTCCGTTAGCTTAGCACTCGATCATTTAGTATGTTGCTATTGCTTTCTTCATGACTTATACATGTTCCCATGACTATGAGATTATGCAACTCCCGTTTACCGGAGGAACACTTTGTGTGCTACCAAACGTCAAAACGTAACTGGGTGATTATAAAGGTGCTCTACAGGTGTCTCCAAAGGTACTTGTTGGGTTGGCATATTTTGAGATTAGGATTTGTCACTTCGATTGTCGGAGAGGTATCTCTGGGCCCACTCAGTAATACACATCACTATAAGCCTTGCAAGCATTGTGACTAATGAGTTAGTTGCGGGATGATGTATTACGGAACGAGTAAAGAGACTTGCCGGTAACGAGATTGAACTAGGTATCGAGATACCGACGATCGAATCTCAGGCAAGTAACATACCAATGACAAAGGGAACAACGTATGTTGTTATGCGGTCTGACCGATAAAGATCTTCGTATAATATGTGGGAACCAATATGAGCATCCAGGTTCCGCTATTGGTTATTGACCAGAGAGGTGTCTCGGTCATGTCTACATAGTTCTCGAACCCGTAGGGTCCGCACGCTTAACGTTACGATGACAGTTATATTATGAGTTTATATGTTTTGATGTACCGAAGGTTGTTCGGAATCCCGGATGTGATCACGGACATGACGTGGAGTGTCGAAATGGTCGAGACATAAAGATTGATCTATCGTAAGCCTATGTTTGGACATCGGAAGTGTTCCAGGTGAAATCGGGATTTTTCCGGAGTACCGGGAGGTTACTGGAACCCCCCGGTAACTTAATGGACCTTAGTGGGCCTAGGTGGAAGAGAGGAGAGGAGGCCAGGGCAGGGCCGCGCGCCCCTCCCCCCCAGTCCGAATAGGACAAGGAGAGGGGGGCGCCCCCCTTCCTTCCTCCCCTCCACCTCTTCCCCCTCTCTCTCCTAGTCCAACATGGAAAAGGGGGGGAGTCCTACTCCCGGTAGGAGTAGGACTCCTCCTGGCGCGCCTCTCCTCCTTGGCCGGCGGCCTCCCCCTTGCTCCTTTATATACGGGGGCAGGGGGCACCTCTAGACACACAATTGATCAACGATCTTTTAGCCGTGTGCGGTGCCCCCTCCACCATATTACACCTCGATAATATCGTAGCGGTGCTTAGGCGAAGCCCTGCGTCGGTAGAACATCATCATCATCACTACGCCGTCGTGCTGACGAAACTCTCCCTCAACACTCGGCTGGATCGGAGTTCGAGGGACGTCATCGAGCTGAACGTGTGCTAAACTCGGAGGTGCCGTGCGTTCGGTACTTGATCGGTCGGATCGTGAAGACGTACGACTACATAAACCGCGTTGTGTTAACGTTTCCGCTTTCGGTCTACGAGGGTATGTGGACAACACTCTCCCCTCTCGTTGCTATGCATCACCATGATCTTGCGTGTGCGTAGGAATTTTTTTGAAATTACTACGTTCCCCAACAAGTGGGTGTCTGCTTCTCCAACTTTAGTTGAATCGAGTGTGACTGCGCCCGGTCCTTGTTGAAGGTTAAAACAGAAAACTTGACAAAAAATCATTGTGGTTTTGATGCGTAGGTAAGAACGTTTCTTGATAGAAGCCCGTAGTAGCCACGTAAAACTTGCAACAACAAAGTAGAGGACGTCTAACTTGTTTTTGCAGGGATTGCTGTGATGTGATATGGTCAAGACGTGATGATATATAAATTATTGTATGAGATGATCATGTTGTGTAACAGTTATCGGCAACTGGCAAGAGCCATATGGTTGTCGCTTTATTGTATGAAATGCAATCGCCATGTAATTGCTTTACTTTATCACTAAGCGGTAGCGATAGTCGTAGTAGCAATAGTTGGCGAGACGACAATGATACTTCGATGGAGATCAAGGTGTCAAGCCGGTGACGATGGTGATCATGACGGTGCTTTGGAGATGGAGATCAAAGGCACAAGATGATGATGGCCATATCATATCACTTATATTGGTTGCATGTGATGTTTATCCTTTATGCATCTTATTTTGCTTAGTACGGCGGTAGCATTATAAGATGATCTCTCACTAAATTTCAAGGTACAAGTGTTCTCCCTAAGTATGCACTGTTGCGATAGTTCGTCGTGCCGAGACACCACGTGATGATCAGGTGTGATAAGCTCTACGTTCACATACAATGGGTGCAAGCCAGTTTTGCACATGCAGAATACTCGGGTTAAACTTGACGAGCCTAGCATATGCAAATATGGCCTCGGAACACTGAGACCGAAAGGCCGAGCGTGAATCGTATAGTAGATATGATCAACATAGTGATGTTCACCATTGGAAACTACTCCATCCCACGTGATGATCGGACATGGTTTAGTTGATATGGATGACGTGATCACTTAGATGATTAGAGGGATGTCTATCTAAGTGGGAGTTCTTAAGTAATATGATTAATTGAACTTTAATTTATCATGAACTTAGTCCTGGTAGTATTTGCATAACTATGTTGTAGATCAATAGCTTGCGATGTAGCTCCCCGTTTATTTTTTGATATGTTCCTAGAGAAAAACTATGTTGAAAGATGATAGTAGCAATGATGCGGACTAGGTCCGTGATCTGAGGATTATCCTCATTGATGCACAGAAGAATTATGTCCTTGATGCACCGCTAGGTGACGAACCTATTGCAGGAGAAGATAACAGACGTTATGAACGTTTGGCAAGCTCGGTATGATAACTACTTGATAGTTTAGTGCGCCATGCTTTACGGCTTAGAACCGGGACTTCAAAAACTTTTTGAATGCCACGAAGCATATAAGATGTTATAAGAGCTGAAATTGGTATTTCAGACTCATGCCCGAGTCGAGAGGTATGAGACCTCTGACAAGTACTTTGCCTACAAGATGGAGGAGAATCGCTCAACCAGTGAGCATGTGCTCAGATTGTCTGAGTACTACAATCGCTTGAATCAAGTGGGAGTTAATCTTCTAGATAAAATAGTGATTGACAGAGTTCTCTAGTCACTATCATCAAGTTACTGGAACTTCGTGATGAACTATAATATGCAAGGGATGACGAAAACGATTCCCGAGCTCTTCGTGATGCTGAAATCGACGAAGGTAGAAATCAAGAAAAGCATCAAATGTTGATGGTTGACAAGACCACTAGTTTCAAGTAAAAGGGCAAGGGAAAGAAAGGGAACTTCAAGAAGAATGGCAAGCAAGTTGCCACTCCCATGAAGAAGCCCAAAGCTAGACCCAAGCCTAAAATTGAGTGCTTCTACTGCAAAGGAAATGGTCACTGGAAGTGGAACTGCCCTAGATACTTGGCGGATAAGAAGGATGGCAAAGTCAACAAAGGTATATTTGATATACATGTTATTGATGTGTACTTTACTAGTGTTTATAGCAACCCCTCGGTATTTGATACTGGTTCAGTTGCTAAGAGTAGTAACTCGAAACGGGAGTTGCAAAATAAACAGAGACTAGTTAAGGACGAGGTGACGATGTGTATTGGAAATGATTCCAAGGCTGATAAGATCACCATCGCACACTCCTTTTTTACCTTCGGGATTAGTGTTGAACCTAAAATAAATGTTATATGGTGTTTGCATTGAGCATGAATATGATTACATCATGTTTATTGCAATAAGGTTATTCATTTAAGTCAAATAATAATTGTTGTTCTATTTACATGAATAAAGCATTCTATGGTCATACACTCAATGTAAATGGTTTATTGAATCGCGATCGTAGTGATACGCATATTCATTATATTGAAGCCAAAAGATGAAAAGTTAATAATGATAGTGCAACTTATTTGTGGCACTACCGTTTAGGTCATATTGGTGTAAAGCGCATGAAGAAACTGCATGCTGATGGGCTTTTGGAATCACTTGATTATGAATCAATTGATGCTTGCAAACCATGTCTCATGGGCAAGATGACTAAGACTTCTTTCTCCGGAACAATGGAGCGAGCAACTGACTTATTGGAAATAATACATACTGATGTATGCGATCCGATGAGTGTTGAGGCTCGTGGCGGGTATTGTTAGTTCTGACCTTCACAGATGATTTGAGCAGATATGGTGGTATATCTACTTGATGAAACATAAGTCTGAACCATTTGAAATGTTCAAAGAATTTTAGAGCGAAGTGGAAAATCATCATAATAAGAAAACAAAGTTTCTACGATCTGATCACGGAGACGTTATGAGTTTGGTCTTCATTTAAAACAATGTGGAATTGTTTGGCAAATCACGCCACCTGGAACACCACATCGTAATGGTGTGTCCGAACGTCATAACCGTACTTTATTAGATATAGTGTGATCTATGATGTCTCTCACCGATTTACCACTATCGTTTTGGGTTTATGCATTAGAGACAGTTGCATTCACGTTAAATAGGGCACCATCTAAATCCGTTGAGACGACACCGTGTGAACTGTGGTTTAGCAAGAAACCTAAGTTGTCATTTCTTAAAGTTTGGGGCTGCGATGCTTATGTGAAAAACCTTCAACCTGATAAGGTCGAACCCAAATAGGAGAAATGTGTCTTCATAGGATACCCAAAGGAGACTGTTGGGTACACCTTCTATCACAGATCCGAAGGCAAGATATTTGTTGCTAAGAATGGATCCTTTCTAGAGAAGGAGTTTCTCTTGAAAGAAGTGAGTGGGAGGAAAGTAGAACTTGATGAGGTAATTGTACCTGCTCCCTTATTGGAAATTAGTACATCACAGAAATCAGTTCCAGTGATTCCTACACCAATTAGTGAGGAAGCTAATGATGATGATCATGAAACTTCTGATCAAGTTACTACCCAACCTCTTAGGTCAACCAGAGTAAGATCCGCACCAGAGTGGTACGGTAATCCTGTTCTGGAGGTCATGTTACTTGACCATGACAAACCTATGAACTATGAAGAAGCGATAATGAGCCCAGATTCCGCAAAATGGCTTGAGGCCATGAAATCTGAGATGGGATCCATGTATGAGAACAAAGTGTGGACTTTGGTTGACTTCCCCAATGATCGGCAAGCCATAGAGAATAAATGGATCTTCAAGAGAAAGACGGACGCTGATAGTAGTGTTACTATCTACAAAGCTCGACTAGTCAAAAATGGTTTTTGACAAATTCAAGATGTTGACTACGATGAGATTTTCTCACTCGTATCGATGCTTAAAGTTTGTCCGAATCATGTTCAATTGCCGCATTTTATGAAATTTGGAAAATGGATGTCAAAACTGCATTCCTTAATGGATATCTCAAAGAAGAGTTGTATATGATGCAACCAGAAGGTTTTGTCGATCCTAAAGGTGCTAACAAAGTGTGCAAGCTCCAGCGATCCATTTATGGACTGGTGCAAGCCTCTCATAGTTGGAATATACGCTTTGATAGTGTGATCAAAGCATATGGTTTTATACAGACTTGTGGTGAATCCTGTATTTACAAGAAAGTGAGTGGGAGTACTACAACCTTTCTGATAAGTATATGTGAATGACATATTGTTGATCGCAAATGATGTAGAATTTTTCTAGAAAGCATAAAGGAGTGTTTGAAAGGAGTTTTTCAAACAAAGACCTCGATGAAGCTACTTACATTTTGAGCATCAAGATCTATAGAGATAGATCAAGATGCTTGATAAGTTTTTTTTCAATGAGTACATACCTTGACAAGTTTTTGAAGCAGTTCAAAATGGAACAGTCAAAGAAGGAGTTCTTGCCTGTGTTGCAAGGTGTGAAGTTGAGTAAGACTCAAAGCTCGACCACGGCAGAAAATAGAGAGAGAATGAAAGTCATTCCCTATGCCTCAACCATAGGTTCTTTATAAAGTATGCCATGCTGTGTACCAGACCTATTGCATACCCTGCCCTGAGTTTGGCAAGGGAGTACAATAGTGATCTAGGAGTAGATCACTGGACAGCGGTCAAAATTATCCTTGGAGAACTAAGGAAATGTTTCTCGGTTATGGAGGTGACAAAGAGTTCGTCATAAAGTGCTACATCGATGCAAGCATTGACACCAATCTGCATGACTCTAAGTCTCGATCTAGATACATATTGAAAGTGGGAGAAATTAGCTAGAGTAGCTTCGTGCAGAGTATTGTAGACACAGAAATTTGCAAAATACATACGGATCTGAATGTTGCAGACCCGTAGACTAAAATTTCTCTCAAAACATGATCATACCTTATTACTCTTGGGTGTTAATCACATAACGATGTGAACTAGATTATTGACTCTAGTAAACCTTTTGAGTGTTGGTCACATGACGATGTGAACTATTGATGATAAATCACATGGAGATGTGAACTAGATTATTGACTCTAGTGCAAGTGGGAGACTGAAGGAAATATGCCCTAGAGGCAATAATAAAGTTGTTATTGATATTTCCTTATATCATGATAAATGTTTATTATTCATGCTAGAATTGTATTAACCGGAAACTTAGTACATGTGTGAATACATAGACAAACAGAGTGTCCCTAGTATGCCTCTACTTGACTAGCTCGTTAATCAAAGATGGTTAAGTTTCCTAGCCATAGACATGAGTTGTCATTTGATGAACGGGATCACATCATTAGAGAATGATGTGATGGACAAGACCCATCCGTTAGCTTAGCACTATGATCGTTTAGTTTATTGTTATTGCTTTCTTCATGACTAATACATGTTCCTCTGACTATGAGATTATGCAACTCCCTAATACCGGAGGAACACTTAGTGTGCTATCAAACGTCACAACGTAACTGGGTGATTATAAAGATGATCTACAGGTGTCTCCGATGGTGTTTGTTGAGTTGGCATAGATCAAGATTAGGATTTTTCACTCCGAGTATCGGAGAGGTATCCCTGGGCCCTCTCGGTAATGCACATCACTATAAGCCTTGCAAGCAATGTGACTAGTTACGGGATGATGCATTACAGATTGAGTAAAGAGACTTGCCGGTAACGAGATTGAACTAGGTATGATGATACCGACGATCGAATCTCGGGCAAGTAACATATCGATGACAAAGGGAACAACGTATGTTGTTATGTGGTTTGACCGATAAAGATCTTCGTAGAATATGTAGGAGCCAATATGAGCATCCAGGTTCCGCTATTGGTTATTGACCGGAGATGTGTCTCGGTCATGTCTACATAGTTCTCGAACCCGTAGGGTGCGCACACTTAACGTTCGATGACGATTTGTATTATATGAGTTATGTGATTTGGTGACCGAATGTTGTTCGGATTCCCGGATGAGATCACAGACATGACGAGGAGTCTCGAAATGGATGAGAGGGAAAGATTCGTACATAGGACGATAGTATTCAGACACCGGAAGTGTTCTAGGGGTACCGGGTACGTATCGGGTCACCGGAAGGGGTTCCGGGCACCCCCCGACAAAGATATGGGCCTTATTGGGCCAAGGGCGGGACAGACCAGCCCCTAGTGGGGTGGTGCGCCCCATATATTCCAAATAGGAGGAGAATGAAGGAGGGGAAGAGAGGAAGGAAAGAGGAGGATTCGGCATCCCCTTCCCTTCTCTCCCCCCTCTCTTTCCTTCCCCCTCCAACACTTTTGGAAGGGGGGAGGCCGAATTGGACATGGCCCCCAAGTAGGATTCCTCCTACTTGGGCGCGCCCTTGGTACTCCCCTCCCCCTCCCACCTATATATACATGGGGAGGGGGCACCTAGAACACACAACAAACATTGTTAGCCATGTGCGGCGCCTCCCTCCACAGTTTACGCCTCCGGTCATATTCATGTAGTGCTTAGGCGAAGCCCTGCGCGGATTACTTCACCATCACCGTCACCACACCGTCGTGCTGACGGAACTCTCCCTAGACACTTTGCTGGATCAAGAGTTTGAGGGACGTCATCGAACTGAACGTGTGCAGAACTCGGAGGTGCCGTACGTTCGGTGCTTGGATCGGTCGGATCATGAAGACGTTCGACTACATCAACCGCGTTACTAAACGCTTCCGCTTTCGGTCTATGAGGGTACGTGGACACACTCTCCCCGCTCGTTGCTATGCTTCTCCTAGATAGATCTTGCGTGATCGTAGGTAAATTTTTTTGAAATACTACGTTCCCCAATAATCTTATTTAGCCAGGCATCATATATGTGAATTTTGCAATGCCATCCTGCTTAGCTAGTCATCTTATATGTGAATTATACCATGCCATCCTTTTTTTCATGATGTATTACATTTGTGAAGAATGTTAGTACATTCAACTACTCTTCTTGTGCATCAGCCATTTGACACGGTCATGGAAAAATCTGGAGTGGAAACAAGGTCTTTAGAGCAGACAATGCTATCTGGCAAAGCGCATATCTTGCTTGTTATGGATAGCTCCTCAGAGAAGGATTCAGACACAGATGACCAGTCATATTCCCCCCCCCCCGCCCCCGCCCCGAGGTGCATGCTCTAACTTGGCAGGGTTATATTGCTCATATCATGCATATGATGTCTTGCATTGCTATGTCATTTTCTTAGTTTAGACATGCTTTGTGTGAATGCCACATGTTTAGTGTCTAATTACCATATATGTGAATTATGCAATGCCATCTTGTTGCAATACATTATATATGTGAATTATGCAATGCTATCTTGTTGCAAGGCATTATATATCTGAATTATGATGTTTCCATCGACGACATGTATGTGAATTATGGCATGCCAACCACTTTAATAGACACATCATATAGCTATATCATGTCATCTTGTTTACATAGTCATCATATTTTGAATTATGTCATTCTATCATGTTTAGTTAGCCATCATATATGTGAAATTGTGTCATGCTATCCTGTTTAGTTAGCCATCATATATGTGAAATTGTGTCATGCTATCCTGTTTTGGTTAGACAACATAAATGTGAATTATTTCATGCCATCTTTTATTCACTATTATCCATTGCACCTATCTATCATACAATGTCTGTAAATTCAATTACTTCTCTTGTTTATCAACCATTTGAATTGGAGGGGTGATGGCAGTATCTATGGGAGTAAAAACACGGTCTTCAGAAAAGATAGTGCAATCCGTCGATGTAGATAGAACCACGGTTGTACTTGCCCAAGAAACAACCCCACCACACATAACCCAGACTCTGGCAAATTGTACCCATACCCAGTTGGACAGAGAACCAGCTACACCCTTCTAACCCCCAACCCCAGCAGATAGTAACCCGGTTCCAATTGACACAACACCGTCTCCACCATAGAGCACCCAAACACGAGCAGTTAGTAAGGCAAGTGCAGTGCCCAAAGCACGAGGACCAGCACTCCAAACCCCAACTCAATGCTTAAAGCAGAAGGAGAATTTTTCTCAGGTCAGGTTCCGTAGCTATGGTTCATACTCCTTTGCTCTTGCATAACCATATTTACTCATACCAACTCAAATTTGAAGGATGCAATTGAAACTCCAATGGCGCAATAGGTATGTTTTAAACCTATTTGTTTAAGTGGATTGTTGTTCTAACTTCTTTCTCTATGTTGATTTCAGTTTCAATTGTATAAACAGTTATGTTCTCATGTCATGCACATTACAAGTGTTGTTAGTGTTGTGTAGTTTCCCACACTTATATTCTTTCTATGTGCTTTGTCTTAAACGGATATGATTTGAACGGTGTCTCTATCTTGATTTGGCAACATAAACTAGAATGATATAGACAATACAGTGACCACAGTACATAGATATATGTTTGTTTCATGTTGTTATCCTGTCCACCTTACTACTGAACTGGTTTACCAAAATGAGTTTCATATAGTACATGTTGAACTTGTGATGTGTCTGCTTGTTTCTCTTGTAGAATGCCGACAGAATATTGGAGAAGCGCACCCCATTATGCAATGGTAGAGAAAGTAATGCAGATAAGGTGAAGATAGTGAGACAACCCTATTGGTCTCCAAGAAAGCTGATAAAAACTATCTTGTAGATAGTGAGACAACCCCAAAGTCCTGCCTTGATGTAGTGTTCGAGTTACTTGCCACTACCGTTGGCACAAGCTCTTTGAACTCGCTGCCTGAATCACTTCGGCTTCTTAAGTCTCAGCTACAAGCTGAAAGGCATCAGTCCCTGCAGAATTCAGATGCATACTTTCTGGTGCAACAGCAAGCGTTGGAGGATTTTAGTGCCAAAAAAGAGAAAGCTAATAAGCTTGCTAAGCTTCTTGCCAGCATGGTGGGTACCCAGGATATTGTTTCTTGAGCTCCTGTGAAGTGGTTTCAGTTCTGGACTTGTTTTGCTGCTGCGTTTATTGCACTCGTGGCCAATTTAGACGCCCAGTGTATGTCATTTGCTGCTTTGTTCACCATATTTGCAATGGTGGCGAACTTTGATGCCCGGTGGATGTAATATTTGTAATAGCCGTAATAGCCTAGCGTAAGTTGCTTGCTTATTTATTTCCTTATTGTCTTGTTTATTTGTTTGCTCATAGTCACTGCAGTTCTTTTTCTGCGGTTTGTTAGTGGCCACAATAACCATGGGCCACATACGGACTGTTGTAACTATGGTCCTGCTATGTGTTGTAGTAGTATCGGCCTCCTATGGGCCGTAGGATCCACGGGCCTTCTACACGCAGTATGATCGATTGGCCAAACATGGGTTGTACTATTCAGGGACCAATAATGGACCGCAATATGGGCCGTAAACAGGCTAAAATTGGAATCGTCTGTTTATGGACCCGGCCATAATGGGTCGTTAATAGGCCAGTTTGTATAACGGGCTTAATTCTATTGACGGACATAACAGGTCATTTATGGTCCGTATTAGTTGATGCTAAGAAAATGGCCCAATGGATTAACAAGCCACAAACGGGCCGACTGTAGCTATGAGCTGAATTTGGCCCATCAATGAAACAGGCCAGTAATGGACCGTAAGGAGCCGAGGGCTGGAAATGAACCCAAGAATAAATGGGCCCTTATAAGGTCGAAAGTTAACACGAGCTAGAAATGGCCCAACTGAATAATGGGTTGTTAATGGGTATAAAGTGATATACTATTCATTGTGGGCCAGTTTCACCATGGGCCACTAAAGGGCCCAGAGTTACAAAGGGCCTCATATGGGCCAAAACACGTCATGGGCCATACATGGGCCAGAAGTCACAACGGGTTGGAATCATATTGGACGGCCCACATGACGCTGCTGGGCCTAATTTGTATAGGCCATAATGGGTTGTGAGTTAGCGGGCTGTAAATGGGCTATATGCGACCATGCCGTTAACAGGCTTTCCGTGGGCCGGCTCTACCTTTTGGCCAGGTCAAACTGGCTGGCCTTTTAACCTAAATGGGTCGTTGTCAGGCCGAGCAACATGTCGACGTATCATAGGCTCGTCCCATCCATTCGCTGGATCACATATGTCCCAACGAGGAGCTGACACGTGTTTCCTTCGACCAATGAGAATTTTACACGTGGAAAATCGCCATTGGTCATTGCTGTTAACGGGTTATCGGATCCTAAATCAAACCCGTAGCTTAACGGCGACCCATTACGGTGGATGCCATGTGTCGGTTACCGTTGACGAAATCACTTCCATGACGCGGGATTTATCTTCATGGAAATGGACACTTCCGTGATGATAATTTCAGTATTGTCATGGAACACTTCTACGACAGCACAGGTGTTGGTGAACATCTGCCTACCTTGTGTTTGGAGATTGTTGACAGAAACAAGTATGGACTGATTTGTTTGCTAGTGCATACAGAGAGAAAAAGTCCATACACAACCGAAGAGAATGATGTCCCTGGTGTTAAATTCGAGAAACTACACCGAAGTATCTCTGCATTGCGGAGTAGAATGAGCTATATCTGATGAAGTTATAGAGTCGAGAATATTGATGTGAAGGAATTATCCCCTCGAAGATTCTATGTTGAAGCGCAGCATATGTTTCGGTACGGTCGTCCGAAGAAATTGACTACAGAGAATGGAAGTCGAAGCCAAGTGAAGACGTAGTATTCATTTTGTTGTTCCTCTTTTCATTTATTTGAGTCATAGGACCTCCGTACTATTAAGAGGGGTATAGGTTCTCGAAGCTTAGATCCACTGTGATGCTTAGCCAAAACCTATGGCAGTTGTGAGAGAAATCTCTTTGTGCTCCGAGCAAATACTTGTCAGCAGAGACTATGATCTTCTTCGCTGCGAGAGATTTGTCTCAGACCGAGGAGTTAGCATCACTTGCTCAGCAAGTAATGTTACCGTTGTGCTCAAATCCGACCGTTTGACTTGTGTCATTTGGCCATTGGCTGATCCCGATGTCCAATTTGGTCATTTCCCATCAGTGAAGGCTGCGGCTATAAATAGCCACCCCACTCCAACATTGTCTGTTGGCTGCACTGCTTGAGATTTCTGAGAAGATTGATTTGAGCATCCCATCTCTGAGTGATTTGAATTTAAGATCCAATGAGAGAAAAATCAAGAGCCCAAAATTAGACAGTGGTTTAGCATCACGGTAGTTCTGAGTGAGAGTTCTTATACATATTACTCTTGAGAGTTGCGCACTCTCTAGACGGATAGGTTTCAGCTCGAGTGTTGAAGAGTTATTTTCTTCACCGAGCTAGATCTTCAACAACCAAGAGTGATTGTGGTTCGCAAAGGTCGATCGAAGGTTTCGAGATTGCTGACAAGGATCTATCACGAGTGAAATCAACCTGAGTCTAATTAGCTCTGCGTTAAAGGATAACAGGGTGAAGAGAGTTTATCTTTCGTGTTAAGTCACAACCCCTCCAACCAGATGTAGCCCTTTGGCAGAAGGGTGAACTGGTCTACCAAATTTGACTGTCGCCATCGAGCATCACTGGTTCATTCTACTTCACTGTAATTCCCTCAACAGTTTTTATTCGAGCTCTGTGCCGATAGTTTATTTGTTCATTTCATTTTGTTGTCAACATTGCTTATCTTTGTATTCATTCTATTTCATTCTCATCTCTTGTATTCACTCGTGATCATCATATTTCTCTGTATGCACACCATGTTGTGTCTTCTTCTACTACATTTGTTTGCATGCTGCATTACTCTCATCGTAGTTAAACCTGTCATTTCTCATGCACGTACTTTCATTACATCCTTCATCGAGGAATATGCTTCTGACAAAGAAGATTGATTTAGTTTATTTCCTTCAATACACTATTCTGCTGCTGTGATTGGGATAAGTTTCAAAACATTCAAAAGAAATTTTTAATCTCCCATTCGCCCCCCCCTCTGGTCGATATACTCTCAGTCCTAACAATTGGTATCAGAGCAGGTTCTCCCTGTCTCTGTTTATTAAAGGTGTAATGTCCTTGGAGTTTTGAGTATGGCGTATGTAGTAGCTAGATCCTCACACTCTAAAAGTTTCCTATCTTTGATGGAAATGACTATCTATACTGGAAGGAACGAATGAGAATTAGAATTCAAGCTATCAACTATGATCTGTGGTAGATTGTGGAAGATGGCTACACCATTCAGCAACCGAATAATCTCAACGACGATCATAAAGAAAATCTGTAGTTGGATGCTCAAGCGAAAGATATCATCTGTAGCACTCTATCAAAAGACATTTTCTTTCGGTTCCAAAGGCTCAACACTGCAAAGCAAATTTGGGATGCCATCAACAATGCTCATGAAGAACTTGTTGCCAGATCAGATCCCCACATTCAAATGCTTCGTGCCATGTTCACTGGATTCAGAAGTCTTCAAAAAGAAAGTGCTATGGAGCTCACTGATTGATTGGCAAACATTTTTGAGACTACATCAGTGAGGTGTAACTGATATCACTGATAGAGATGTAGTCAACAAGCTTCTGAGCGCTCTTGATGAACCTTCGATCCCATTGTAGCTGAAATCAAATAAAGATCAGATTATAAAGAGCTTCACTATGTTGAGGTTATGACACTGCTGTCAATTCATGAAGAAGAGATGGAACTGGAAAATCCCAACCAAGAATCTTCTTTAGAAAGTGAAGGAGAAATTCTCTAACACTATGGCAGTTCTAAAGAAGAAGAAGATGTTGAGAATCAACACACCATAAGAACTTGAAATGATCACACAAAGGCTAAGTGATCTCAAAAAGCAAAATCTCTGCCTCACAAATGATGATGATTTTGACGCGCCAGAATCGTCAAGAAGATTGCCTCCGAAAGATATGAAGTGCTTAAAGTGCAAATTATGCGGTCATCTCATCGCTGATTGCCCTAGCTGGGAAGGAAAACCTAGCAACAAATGGAAATATCTTCACTACAGTGTTTTAAGCGAGTGGATCATCATACTAAGCTCTCGAAGGAAATTACATCTCCCTCATCATCTTCTTCGACGAGACCAGTCACTAACGTGAAAGCCAGAGCTACCATTGAATCAAATATGAAGAGGATGTCATAGCTAAATAGAGGATGTGCTGATCTGACTCTGGACTCCGAAGAGGAAGCAACTGACAATGAATCAGATGATGAAGAATTCTACAAAAGGATTGGGAGAAGCAATGCATATGTTTCCATTGAATCATTGAAGAAATCCTATGAATCAAGCACTGATGATGATGATACAAGCAATGATGAACCAATCGCTTTCTGTCTCATGGCAAAATCATCAAAGGATCAAGTATCTGCAGAACACCGAAGATCCATGAACGAATATTCAGCTAAATATATTTCCTATGCCAAGCTGGTCAAGATTGCTAAGTCCCAACATGATGAACTTGAAATGCTTGAGAGAAATCTTAGGAAAACCGAAGGATTACTGGTCAAAGAGATGGAGAAGAATCAAAAGTTGATCGAAGAGAAAAATGTTTTTTCATCAACTGTTGATGATCTTACCAATCGATATGAATCGCTTACAGTTGACTACTATAAGGTGAACTCCTTATTAATAGGAATCAAGAACTCGTGTCACTGAAAAAATCTCATAACGAGTTGGTATTAGAGAAAGCTTCTCTCTTCGCCGAGAAATCTACTCATCTTCCTAACGATTTGTACCTCCGTGCTTAAAATGCTTAGAACGTAGCAATGTTGATTCTCATGCTGAAACCTTGAATAATGTCATAGAGAATATTGCTACTACTTAAAATGGTACCACTAACCCCTCTTTCGAGGATTTTGCTGCTATTACTGAAGAAAATTGCAGGTTAAAGGGCTTACTTGAGACTAGAATGCTAAGGAACCTAAAAGGGCATCAAACCCTATGTGATGTGCTCAAGAAGTACATACTGCACAAAAATCCTCAGAAGGAAGGATTAGGTTTTGAAAAGAAACTCAATGTGATGGATCCTATTGGACTCGCGAGCAGTATCCTAGAATGACTTGGGTTCGTGCAAAGAGTAAAACCCTCAAACCTCCAACTTTAACTAGTTATCATTCACCCATTCTTGTTGACACTGACGAGTCTAATGACTCCAATTACAAAATCTTCAAACAACAGAATGGTAAGGTTTTCGCTCGATATATTGGAACTAACTACAGGTCAGGTTCACCTAAGAAGCAAATCTGGGTAAAGAAGTGCATTTTTTAAAACTTGTCTATCACCGCTAACCTGACTATGCACGATAACTCTCGACGAGGAAATGGATATCATTCTCAGTCTACTTTAGAATCTTCCTCGAATGATTATCATCCTAACCTACGTCAGAAGTAGTATATGCGTACCTCTTCAAATCATTACATTCATATATCTAGAAACAACTTCAATGCATATTCATATGATTATCAACAAAGTGCACAGGTGTCTCACAGGCCTCGCCAAAAGAATGTACAAGAAGGAGGTTGTGAAAAAGAACTAACCTCCTTCATGTAGGGGCATCTCAGGGATCTTCATCGACCATCACTTGCCTTGAGATCCAATTGTTGGTGCTAGTTCTTTGTGTCTTTCTTTCGGATCATTGTTTTTCATGGTTTTGAGTTTTCTCTCATTCAGTTGAGTGTTTTGTGTCGGTTTGTGTTTTTTCTGTTCTTCATGGTCATAAACATGCAACTTGATCAGAAGAAGATCTCAATCCGACGTCCTTGGTCGCGAATGAAATCAACTTCAAAATTTCATCTGTTTTGGTGCTTGCACTTCCTCAGACCCTTCGGCATTCTGTTCAGTTACCGAGATTTTCGTAGGAAATGGCCGACACGTGCCTACGATCTCTCGTTCGTGATCTCGTCCGTTGAATGTGCAACATCTCGTGCTTCTCGTCCGTAGATTTTGGAGGGAGTGGTTTCGCCCTCGGGCTATATAAACCCCCTCTCCACGCGTCTTCCTCCTTAGTTCTCTCTCTGTTCGACCTCATACCTATCCTCTTGCTCTCCGCCTGAGCCCGGGCTCGAAGCAGCGTCGACGTCGTGCTTCGCCGTGCAACTCCGGTGAAGCTCTACCACCGTTGGTCGTGCCAGTGCGGTACTTCTTCTCTCCCGCGCTGCCGTAGGTGATCTGTACTGCCAAGTTAGCGTGTACAGATCTGGAACTAGCCCTGTCTTTCTTCTTTTCTAGGGTTGTTCATCCCGATGCTGATTCTTTTGTTTTAATTTCCCACGATAGATCTTTAGGCTTCACTAAGTTGTGACTTGTACGGTTTGTAGTTGCTGCTCGTACCAGTCTGTTTGGATCTAGGATTCATGTGTTATACGTCGAAAGATTAGAGAAGTTATTATTCTGTCCAAGGGCATATTGCAATTCTCTCGACGATATCATTCAAAGTATATGCCATGAATTCCTTTGCTACTTCTTAAAATTGTCTGTTTTGAGTAAAAAATGCTTCTGTGCATGTTTATGACCTCTTCCTGTTTTCCCTCGCATTATTGTTTTTCTCTCAGGAGTGGTGATGGCAAACAGTTTGGAAGAGCATTTTGGGTCCGAGGAAGAAATTCCACAGCAGCCGCATGTGGCTGTAAGAGCCAAGTTGGCTGAAAGGAAGATGCAAAGCCGCCAAAGGTGCCGAAGAAGAAATCTGAGTCGAAATCTGTCGAAGAAGAAGGTGATGATATTCCCTCAGCTCATAGTCAGCCTAAGGATGAGCAACTCACTGATTCCAAGACGCTATTCTTTGATGGAATCCCAAGAAGGGTGGTCGCGGTAGAGAGAGGAACACCGCAGCTGAGATGTCCGATCCCGAAACTTACAAAACTCCACCTGGAATTGAAGCTGCCACTAAAAGAAATAACACGCTGGAGAAGATTCACCGCCATTGGGCGGAGAAGTGGTTCAACTACGAGAACGTCCAAAGGAAATATCAGATTTTATTTGCATTCACTCCACCCTGGAATGACTGCATTGTAGAGGGCTTCCTAGGTCCAAATTATGAAAAAGTTAGGCCGGCTCCTCCCCCCAATGCCCATGCTGACTCATTAAAGACAACTGCTGATTGCCCTGAGGAAGCTGAAAAGAGAGCAAAGGCCAAGGCCAAACGTGATGCCAAGGATGCGAAGAAAAATCAGTTGGAGCAAAGAAATGTTGAGTTGACTCAATAAGATGTGCAAGAGAAGAAGGAAAGGGCATCCGCCTGAAAGGAGAAGAAGAAGAGGAAGTATGTTTCTCCATGAGCTTCGAAGAAGAAGTCTGTTGCCAGAAAGTGAAGGAATGCGGCATCTGCCCCATTGGATGACTCTTCTGATGATAATGCTGGCGAAGAAATTCCCATGTATGATCACAGGGCTTTGCTTGACAAGCCGTACCAAACACCCTCTCCACCAAAAGTGACACCTCCCTTGACATCTTCACCAAGGCTCGTCACCATGCCATAAGATAAACCTTCGGGCTCTACTGCCCCGACAATGAAGACAAAGTTATTGACAGATGAAAATGCTATTGTTGCTACCAAGAAGGCCAAGATAATTTTTCCTGCTTCCACAGAGGAACTAATGTATGACTTTGATCTCATTTTTTATATCATTGAAGGTGCTTCCTATGATGCAAATCCATCTGAGTTGGGTAGTTCGGGTCTGCCTGAAGATGTTACCAAGATGGTAGCAAAGCACTTCTCTGAGCTAGCATTGGTACAGTGAGGTGCTATACAAATGGTTTTTAACCCTTTCCGCGACGGCATTTGGAACCGTCGTTGACGGTGTCCTGGACTAGGGGGTACTCACCACGTCGTCTCCCGATCAGTTGGATTGGGCCGAGGACCCCCATGGCCGTATACTCATGGGCCAGTTCGGACAGCCCCTGCCGCATACAAGGAAGACTCCATAAGACTTGGCGCCCAAGACAAGGACACTCCTAAAACCCTAGGCCTCCGGTGTCTTATATAAACCGAGGCCAGGCTAGTCAATAGACAATCTCATATTCATTACTACAATCTCGTGGTAGATACATGTACTCTGCACTACACCCATACGAAAACAATCAAAAGTAGCATGTAGGGTATTATCTCTTCAAGAGAGCCCGAAGTTGGGTAAAACCCCGTGTCCATGTTACCATCGCTCCAAGACGCCTAGCTTAGGACCCCTACTATGAGATACGCCGGATATTGAACCGACATTGGTGCTTTCATTGAGAGCCTTGCTGGGCGATCATCGCGGTTGATGGGAAGAAAAATCAACGATCAGGTGATGTTTTTTCAATTAGATCGGTTTTGTAAAGATTGGTTTGTTTGGAAAGGATTTCCACTATCATCGTCCTTGTTTTGTCCGCAGATTAGATCATAGTCAGCGGACAGTTTGGTGGATACTACCAAAACCAATGTGATGCGAGTTGCTAGATCCGATTTGACATCCGGCGGCAACTGCTAATGTGCCGCCCTAAGCGAACGCTTACGCGGACAATTACACAACGGCAGCACCGAGCAATCCCAAAAAGGAAGAACCCGTGTGCACAGGTTCCAAAGGGGGTCACCATGTAAAGCTTCCCGAAGCTAAGTATCCAACTTGGTTTTGTACTAGTACTTTCTCAAGTACGGGAGTTGAGACCGACTCAATTTTAAGTACTAGTTCTGTTGCTTGCTAGTTCGCCTGCTCAAAGGCCATCAATATAATCTTTTGTTTCATGTAAATCATCTCGTTTGCAAAATTATTGCTGTCACACCGTGCCACTTTGTTTCCTAGCAGGTCGGAATTGAGAAAATTTTAGCAGCGACAGCCGTGTCCGCCATCGAGCAGTACTTCGGATCCGAGAAGTGCCAGCGCGCAAACAAGAGCCTGGAGTTTGCGGCCACAATCCAGATTAGCGTAATAAAAATATGTGGCGATCCGACCGGTGGCGTTCCAGCCCAGGAGATCACGCGCGCACCAGCACACCAGGGCCGATGAGAATTCGGCCATACGGCAACTCACAGGGAGACTTAATCCTTCCTCTCCTTTTTGTTTATTTAATCAAAGCCTGGAGGCAGCCTACGCTTTTCTCTCGTCGTATGCCTTCCATGCACCTTTTCCAGTATCAGATGGATTTTATCCTTGCGTGAGTAGTACGCCAATAATTGCTAACACCCACGTGAGATGCTAGACCTTGTGCACTGTGTCGATTTGAATCTAACGACTAATTGCTAGCTTCCTACCTCCCTGATGTCTAATAGCTACTAATTGCCTCACAAATCATCAGGTGCTATTCTTCCTTACGTACAATATAATTATTTATGCCATCATATTCTCTGTTAGATTCATACTACTGTATATATACAAATTGTAGTATGGCCTATGTTCGCATCCGCTACTTGGCGATACATCGGATCCGGACTCAATCTGGCCCACGGGTGATCCGGCCGAAGAGATAGTGCGGAGCAGTGCACCGATCAGAGCTTGGCTCGATGGCAGCACACCACAGGAAGAATTGTTTCTTCCCTTTTCTTAATTCAATACCTCGCACTGTCACTCGAGGACCAAAAAGTTGTTATCTCGTCGGTCGCCGGCATCATACAGGGGAGATCCAATCGTTGTCTCTTTTCCTTGTTATTTAATTAAGACAGTATATGCTTTTTGTTAATCATCTCTCTCGCGCACTTCTCACGTGCTACTACTATTGCTAGCTCGGCTTGTGTCCGCCTAACAGAAGCAAATCCGTGAACATCCACATGTGTCTCTTCGGATTGCTACAACAAATAAACCAGTTTCCCGTCTGCAGTTCGGCGAACGCCGCATCGAGGACTCGACCCGCCCTGCGAATTCAAACTTCGTCACGCCAACGCCCCGCTTCGACATTGGCTTCGAAGCTAGGCCACACCCCTTTTAAAAAAATTATTTTGCGTAAATTAATTATGCGAGGTTTTCCTCCTATATTTATATTATTATTTTTTGGACTGCACTATTTTACATGTGTAGGTAATCGACTTCGACTGCGTCACGCGGTCACTTCGGCGTCATACTGCCGGCCTGCTCCGTCACTTCGGTGCACTGCTCGTGACAACATTAAGCTGATGCTTGATACGTTGACCTGCTTCGTCATGTTAACGGGGCTGGGGGCTCCACCTCGCCACATCAACGATGTTGCGTTGCCACTTCGGAGCGCCGGGCTCTTCGCCCGTCCACCTTAGCGCCAGCTCGGGGGCTTGGACCTAGTCTGGCCGCAGGCTCGACTGCGTCATCTACACCAAGCACATTAACTAGCTAAGTCGCTTCCACGCTCAGTTTTAAATTTTGTTCGATTCGACCAAGCATTATACTTTTTTGGAAAAAAGTTGTTTGTGAAAAAATTCCTTGTCATAACTTTGTTTGTGACACACAAATTCAAATACCTCGTTTACTTGGGGGCTTCCTTTATGAAGCCTTTCCTCTTGCATATGATTATACTTGTATGGCTTTGTTCCTTGTTTGTGTATTACGCCACAATATGCACCATGTTGACTTAAGTGTTCTGCAAGCTGGGTTGCCTTGCTCCTGTGTTTACCCCTACGTTCCCGATTGTTCGGCTAGGGAGTAAAGCGAGCACCTATGTGATTGTCACGATCGGGTCATTCGAGCTCGGACCTCAGACTGGGTGAAGCCAAAAGCTAGCGCTCTTATTGTTTTCAATCATGGTTGGCACACAACGGAACTCATGAATACAAAAAATCTATTGCACAAGTCTCATAGTAACAATGAGCAACCGAAGAAAGGTATCGGTGGAGGTACTATTTTCTTCGAAGATGCTTCTTACATTTCATCAGTAATATAGCATAAGTTCCCTGAGCGCACTTTGTCTGTTACAGCCTTATGGCCTGATTGCCTGGTTATCGGAAACACCGTCGATATTCTCGACAGGTGGAGTACATAACACTTTTCGGCCCTTGACCGAAGAGGGAGAAGCCGACGGTCGGTTAAGATGCGTTTAAAGTTCGGGTGAACACAGATATGATATAAGTACTTCGGTACATACAATCATTATACATAAAACTCTTTTACCCAAGTCACTTGGGGGCTCTTAAATTTATACGAGCCATTTTATGAGTGTTCTTCTTCTTAGTCGTTGCAAAGTCTTTTTCTATCACTCCTTTTTTCGACGCGAGTTTGTGGTCAATAGCCAGGGAGCCTAATTTCTCTCTCAAATCCGCTAGAGCTTAGTTGCTAAACTGGCCTAACGAGAAGTACTACGCCTTCGGGATAGGGGGTTGAAGCCGTAGGCTGGCCCACTAGAAGTCTTGAGATAGGATGTGTCATGTTAAAGCACGACAGAAGCACAATTTTTTTTCTAAGACCAATTTTAGGATCGGCACCGAATACCTGATCTAGTTCGGACGTCAAGTTTTTACGGCAGTTTATTGATTTTTCAAGCCTATGGCACTTTTAAACTATTTGTGTGTTTCCAGCTTTAGTCTCGCAGTGCAACGCCAGACACCTTTAGAGATTCGGCCAAAACATTCTCGGATATTGCTATATACGCATCGGTTTCGAATTGTGTCTTCGGTCAATAGTTGGGTTGCCCGGCTCCTGTGATTGCCTCCTACGTTCCGCTTTGTTTGGCTAGGTGCGCAAAGGGAGAACCATTGCGATTGTGCTTCCAGCTAGCATGGTTAAGCGCCTCAATGGAGAAAGCCGAAAACTGACTGTCACAATAAGCGTAAACTGGTCAGTGATCTGATGACTGAATTAAACTATGAAGATCGATAGAGGTCACTTCGTGTTAAATGACGGTCCGTTCATAACATTGGCTGAAGTGTTTACGGCTTGACCTCGACTGTCGCCGAACACTAACCGGGGGCTAGTAACTGGCCTCCCAACTTTAAGCTCCGATGACTAAGTGAAAGTTATAAAGCCCGCGTATCTGATTGCCTCGTTTCCGCTAACACAACCGCCTCAGGGCACTGAGATGTCGGCTAAGGGTTGTCTTGTTATTGCAGAAACTGTTGGGGATCGTTGCAGAAATTAAAATTTTCTACGCATCACCAAGAACAATCTATGGAGTCTTCTAGCAACGAGAGGGATAGGAGTGCATCTACATACCCTTGTAGATCGCGAGCGGAAGCGTTCAAGAGAACGGGGTTGATGGAGTCGTACTCGTCGTGATCCAAATCACCGATGACCGAGCGCCGAACGGACGGCACCTCCGCGTTCAACACACGTACGGTTGGGAAGACGTCTCCTCCTTCTTGATCCAGCAAGGGTGAAGGAGAGGTTGATGGAGATCCAGCAGCATGACGGCGTGGTGGTGGAAGTAGCGGGGATCTCGGCAGGGCTTCGCCAAGCACAGCGAGAGGGAGATGTGTCACGGGAGGGAGAGGGAGGCGCCAGGGCTTGGGTGCTGCTGCCCTCCCTCCCCCCTCTATATATAGGGCCCCTGGGGGGGCGCCGGCCGTAGGAGATGCAATCTCCAAGGGGGGCGGCGGCCAAGGGGGTGGCTTGCCCCCCAAGCCAAGTGGGGTGCCCCCCACCCCTAGGGTTTCCAACCCTAGGCGCAGGGGGAGGCCCAAGGGGGGCGCCCCAGCCCACCAGGGGCTGGTTTTCCTCCCACTTCAGCCCATGGGGCCCTCCGGGATAGGTGGCCCCACCCGGTGGACCCCCGGGACCCTTCCGGTGGTCCCGGTACAATACCGGTGACCCCCGAAACTTTCCCGGTGGCCGAAACTGGACTTCCTATAATAATTCTTCACCTCCGAACCATTCCGGAACTCCTCGTGACGTCCGGGATCTCATCCGGGACTCCGAACAACTTTCGGGTTACTACATACTAGTATCTCTACAACCCTAGCGTCACCGAACCTTAAGTGTGTAGACCCTACGGGTTCGGGAGACATGCAGACATGACCGAGACGACTCTCCGGTCAATAACCAACAGCGGGATCTGGATACCCATGTTGGCTCCCACATGTTCCACGATGATCTCATCGGATGAACCACGATGTCGAGGATTCAATCAATCCCGTATACAATTCCCTTTGTCAATCGGTATGTTACTTGCCCGAGATTCGATCGTCGGTATCCCAATACCTTGTTCAATCTCGTTACCGGCAGGTCACTTTACTCGTACCGTAATGCATGATCCCGTGTCCAAACACTTGGTCACATTGAGCTCATTATGATGATGCATTACTGAGTGGGCCCAGAGATACCTCTCCGTCATACGGAGTGAAAAATCCCAGTCTCGATTCGTGCCAACCCAACAGACACTTTCGGAGATACCCGTAGTGCACCTTTATAGCCACCCAGTTACGTTGTGACGTTTGGCACACCCAAAGCACTCCTACGGTATCCGGGAGTTGCACAATCTCATGGTCTAAGGAAATGATACTTGACATTTGGAAAAGCTCTAGCAAACGAACTACACGATCTTGTGCTATGCTTAGGATTGGGTCTTGTCCATCACATCATTCTCCTAATGATGTGATCCCGTTATCAATGACATCCAATGTCCATAGTCAGGAAACCATGACTATCTGTTGATCAACGAGCTAGTCAACTAGAGGCTCACTAGGGACATGTTGTGGTCTATGTATTCACACATGTATTACGATTTCCGGATAACACAATTATAGCATGAACAATAGACAATTATCATGAACAAGGAAATATAATAATAACCATTTTATTATTGCCTCTAGGGCATATTTCCAACAGTATCCCACTTGCACTAGAGTCAATAATCTAGTTACATTGTGATGAATCGAACACCCATAGAGTTCTGGTGTTGATCATGTTTTGCTCTAGGGAGAGGTTTAGTCAACGGATCTGCTACATTCAGGTCCGTATGTACTTTACAAATATCTATGTCTCCATCTTGAACACTTTCACGAATGGAGTTGAAGCGACGCTTGATATGCCTGGTCTTCCTGTGAAACCTGGGCTCCTTGGCAAGGGCAATAGCTCCAGTGTTGTCACAGAAGAGAGTCATCGGGCCCGACGCATTGGGAATAACTCCTAGGTCGGTAATGAACTCCTTCACCCAGATTGCTTCTTGTGCTGCCTCTGAGGCCGCCATGTATTCCGCTTCACATGTAGATCCCGCCACAACGCTTTGCTTGCAACTGCACCAGCTTACTGCCCCACCATTCAAAATATACACGTATCTGGTTTGTGACTTAGAGTCATCCAGATCTGTGTCGAAGCTAGCATCGACGTAACCCTTTACGACGAGCTCTTCGTCACCTCCATAAACGAGAAACATATCCTTAGTCCTCTTCAGGTACTTCAGGATATTCTTGACCGCTATCCAGTGTTCCATGCCGGGATTACTTTGGTACCTTCCTACCAAACTTGCGACAAGGTTTACATCAGGTCTGGTACACAGCATGGCATACATAATAGACCCTATGGCCGAGGCATAGGGGATGACACTCATCTTTTCTCCATCTTCTACCGTGGTCGGGCATTGAGCCGTGCTCAATTGCACACCTTGCAATACAGGCAAGAACCCCTTCTTGGACTGATCCATATTGAACTTCTTCAATATCTTGTCAAGGTACGTACTTTGTGAAAGACCAATGAGGCGTCTTGATCTATCTCTATAGATCTTGATGCCTAATATATAAGCAGCTTCTCCAAGGTCCTTCATTGAAAAACACTTGTTCAAGTAGGCCTGTATGCTTCCCAAGAATTCTATATCATTTCCCATCAACAGTATGTCATCCACATATAATATGAGAAATGCTACAGAGCTCCCACTCACTTTCTTGTAAACACAGGCTTCTCCATAAGTCTGTGTAAACCCAAACACTTTGATCATCTCATCAAATCGAATGTTCCAACTCCGAGATGCTTGCACCAGCCCATAGATGGAGCGCTGGAGCTTGCATACCTTGTTAGCATTCTTAGGATCGACAAAACCTTCCGGCTGCATCATATACAATTCTTCCTTAAGAAAGCCGTTAAGGAATGCCGTTTTGACGTCCATTTGCCATATCTCATAATCATAGAATGTGGCAATTGCTAACATGATTCGGACGGACTTCAGCTTCGCTACGGGTGAGAAAGTCTCATCGTAGTCAACCCCTTGAACTTGTCGATAACCCTTAGCGACAAGTCAGGCCTTATAGATGGTCACATTACCATCTGCGTCTCTCTTCTTCTTAAAGATCCATTTATTTTCTATGGCTCGCCGATCATCGGGCAAGTCAGTCAAAGTCCATACTTCGTTTTCATACATGGATCCTATCTCGGATTGCATGGCTTCAAGCCATTTGTTGGAATCCGGGCCCGCCATCGCTTCTTCATAGTTCGAAGGTTCACCGTTGTCTAACAACATGATTTCCATGACAGGGTTGCCGTACCACTCTGGTGCGGAACGTGTCCTTGTGGACCTACGAAGTTCAGCAGTAACTTGATCTGAAGCTTCATGATCATCATCATTAACTTCCTCCCTAGTCGGTGCAGGCACCACAGGAACATCTTCCCGCGCTGCGCTACTTTCCGGTTCGGAAGGGGTGACTATCACCTCATCAAGTTCCACTTTCCTCCCACTCACTTCTTTCGAGAGAAACTCTTTCTCCAGAAAGGACCCGTTCTTGGCAACAAAGATTTTGCCTTCGGATCTGAGGTAGAAGGTATACCCAATGGTTTCCTTAGGGTATCCTATGAAGACGCATTTTTCCGACTTGGGTTCGAGCTTTTCAGGTTGAAGTTTCTTGACATAAGCATCGCATCCCCAAACTTTTAGAAACGACAGCTTAGGTTTCTTCCCAAACCATAATTCATACGGTGTCGTCTCAACGGATTTTGACGGAGCCCTATTTAAAGTGAATGCGGCAGTCTCTAAAGCATAGCCCCAAAATGAGAGCGGTAGATCGGTAAGAGACATCATAGATCGCACCATATCCAATAGAGTGCGATTACGACGTTCGGACACACCATTTCGCTGAGGTGTTCTAGGCGGCGTGAGTTGTGAAACTATTCCACATTTCCTTAAGTGTGTGCAAAATTCATGACTCAAATATTCCCCTCCATGATCTGATCGTAAGAATTTTATTTTCCTGTCACGCTGATTCTCAACCTCACTCTGAAATTCCTTGAACTTTTCAAAGGTCTCAGACTTGTGTTTCATTAGGTAGACATACCCATATCTACTCAAGTCATCGGTGAGACTGAGAACATAACGATAGCCTCCGCGAGCCTCAACACTCATTGGACCGCACACATCAGTATGTATGATTTCTAATAAGTGGGTTGCTCGCTCCATTGTTCCGGAGAACGGAGTCTTGGTCATTTTGCCCATGAGGCATGGTTCGCATGTGTCAAATGATTCATAATCGAGAGACTCTAAAAGTCCATCAGCATGGAGCTTCTTCATGCACTTGACACCAATGTGACCAAGGCGGCAGTGCCACAAGTATGTGGGACTATCGTTATCAACTTTACATCTTTTGGTATTCACACTATGAATATGTGTAACATCACGTTCGAGATTCATTAAGAATAAACCATTGACCAGCGGGGCATGACCATAAAACATATCTCTCATATAAATAGAACAACCATTATTCTCAGATTTAAATGAGTAGCCATCTCGCATTAAACGAGATCCAGATACAATGTTCATGCTCAAAGCTGGCACTAAATAACAATTATTGAGGTTTAAAACTAATCCCGTAGGTAAATGTAGAGGTAGCGTGCCGACGGCGATCACATCGACCTTGGAACCATTCCCGACGCGCATCGTCACCTCGTCCTTTGCCAGTCTCCGTTTATTCCGCGGCTCCTGCTTTGAGTTACAAATATGAGCAACCGCACCGGTATCAAATACCCAGGAGCTACTACGAGTGTTGGTAAGGTACACATCAATAACATGTATATCACATATACCTTTGGTGTTGCCGGCCTTCTTGTCCGCTAAGTACTTGGGGCAGTTCCGCTTCCAGTGACCACTTCCCCTGCAATAAAAGCACTCAGTCTCACGCTTGGGTCCATTCTTTGGCTTCTTCCCGGCAATTGGCTTACCGGGCGCGGCAACTCCCTTGCCGTCTTTCTTGAAGTTCTTCTTACCCTTGCCTTTCTTGAACTTAGTGGTTTTATTCACCATCAACACTTGATGTTCCTTTTTGATCTCCACCTCCGCTGATTTCAGCATTGAATATACCTCAGGAATGGTCTTTTCCATCCCCTGCATATTGAAGTTCATAACAAAGCTCTTGTAGCTCGGTGGAAGCGACTGAAGGATTCTGTCAATGACCGCGTCATCCGAGAGATTAACTCCCAGCTGAGACAAGCGGTTGTGTAACCCAGACATTTTGAGTATGTGCTCACTGACAGAACTATTTTCCTCCATCTAACAACTGAAGAACTTGTCGGAGACTTCATATCTCTCGACCCGGGCGTGAGCTTGGAAAACCATTTTCAGCTCTTCGAACATCTCATATGCTCCGTGTTGCTCAAAACGCTTTTGGAGCCCCGGTTCTAAGCTGTAAAGCATGCCGCACTGAACGAGGGAGTAATCATCAGCATGCTGCTGCCAAGCGTTCATAACGTCTTGGTTCTCTGGGATGGGTGCTTCACCTAGCGGTGCTTCTAGGACATAATCTTTCTTGGTAGCTATGAGGATGATCCTCAGGTTCCGGACCCAGTCCGTATAGTTGCTGCCATCATCTTTCAGCTTGGTTTTCTCTAGGAACGCGTTAAAGTTGAGGGCAACATTAGCGTGGGCCATTTGATCTACAAGACATATTGTAAAGATTTTAGACTAAGTTCATGATAATTAAGTTCATCTAATCAAATTATTCAATGAACTCCCACTCAGATAGACATCCCTCTAGTCATCTAAGTGAAACATGATCCGAGTCAACTAGGCCGTGTCCGATCATCACGTGAGACGGACTAGTCAACATCGGTGAACATCTTCATGTTGATCGTATCTTCTATACGACTCATGCTCGAACTTTCGGTCTTCCGTGTTCCGAGGCCATGTTTGTACATGCTAGGCTCGTCAAGTCAACCTAAGTGTATTGCGTGTGTAAATCTGGCTTACACCCGTTGTATTCGAACGTTAGAATCTATCACACCCGATCATCACGTGGTGCTTCGAAACAACGAACGTTCGCAATGGTGCACAGTTAGGAGGAACACTTTCTTGAAATTATTGCGAGGGATCATCTTATTTAAGCCATCGTCGTTCTAAGCAAATAAGATGTAAAACATGATAAACATCACATGCAATCAAATAGTGACATGATATGGCCAATATCATTTTGCTCCTTTTGATCTCCATCTTCGGGGCGCCATGATCATCTTCGTCACTGGCATGACACCATGATCTCCATCATCGTGTTTTCATGAAGTTGTCACGCCAACGATTACTTCTACTTCTATGGCTAACATGTTTAGCAATAAAGTAAAGTAATTTACATGGCGTTGTTCAATGACACGCAGGTCATACAAAAATAAAGACAACTCCTATGGCTCCTGCCGGTTGTCATACTCATCGACATGCAAGTTGTGATTCCTATTACAAGAACATGATCAATCTCATACATCACATATATCATTCATCACATCATTTTGGCCATATCACATCACACAACATATGCTGCAAAAACAAGTTAGACGTCCTCTAATTGTTGTTGCAAGTTTTTACGTGGCTGCTATCGGTTTCTTAGCAAGAACGTTTCTTACCAATGCCAAAACCACAACGTGATATGCCAATTTCTATTTACCCTTCATAAGGACCCTTTTCATCGAATCCGTTCCGACTAAAGTGGGAGAGACACACACCCGCTAGCCACCTTATGCAACTAGTGCATGTCAGTCGGTGGAACCTGTCTCACGTAAGCGTACGTGTAAGGTCGGTCCGGGCCGCTTCATCCCACGATGCCGCCGAAACAAGATAAGACTAGTAGTGGCAATAAAATTGACAACATCTACGCCCACAACAAGTTTGTGTTCTACTCGTGCATAGAAACTACGCATAGACCTGGCTCATGATGCCACTGTTGGGGATCGTTGCAGAAATTAAAATTTTCTACGCATCACCAAGAACAATCTATGGAGTCTTCTAGAAAGGAGAGGGATAGGAGTGCATCTACATACCCTTGTAGATCACGAGCGGAAGCGTTCAAGATAACGGGGTTGATGGAGTCGTACTCGTCGTGATCCAAATCACCGATGACCGAGCGCCGAACGGACGGCACCTCCGCGTTCAACACACGTACGGTTGGGAAGGCGTCTCCTCCTTCTTGATCCAGTAAGGGTGAAGGAGAGGTTGATGGAGATCCAGCAGCACGACGGCGTGGTGGTGGAAGTAGCGGGGATCTCGGCAGGGCTTCGCCAAGCACAGCGAGAGGGAGATGTGTCACGGGAGGGAGAGGGAGGCGCCAGGGCTTGGGTGCTGCTGCCCTCCCTCCCCCCTCTATATATAGGGCCCCTGGGGGGCGCCGGCCCTAGGAGATGCAATCTCCAAGGGGGGCGGCGGCAAAGGGGGTGGCTTGCCCCCCAAGCCAAGTGGGGCGCCCCTCACCCCTAGGGTTTCCAACCCTAGGCGCAGGGGGAGGCCCAAGGGGGGCGCCCCAGCCCACCAGGGGCTGGTTCCCCTCCCACTTCAGCCCATGGGGCCCTCCGGGATAGGTGGCCCCACCCGGTGGACCCCCGGGACCCTTCCGGTGGTCCCGATACAATACCGGTGACCCCCGAAACTTTCCCGGTGGCCGAAACTGGACTTCCTATATATAATTCTTCACCTCCGGTCCATTCCGGAACTCCTCGTGACGTCTGGGATCTCATCCGGGACTTCGAACAACTTTCGGGTTACTACATACTAGTATCTCTACAACCCTAGCGTCACCGAACCTTAAGTGTGTAGACCCTACGGGTTCGGGAGACATGCAGACATGACCGAGACGACTCTCCGGTCAATAACGAACAGCGGGATCTGGATACCCATGTTGGCTCCCACATGTTCCGCGATGATTTCATCGAATGAACCACGATGTCGAGGATTCAATCAATCCCGTATACAATTCCCTTTGTCAATCGGTACGTTACTTGCCCGAGATTCGATCGTCGGTATCCCAATACCTTGTTCAATCTCGTTACCGGCAGGTCACTTTACTCGTACCATAATGCATGATCCCGTGTCCAAACACTTGGTCACATTGAGCTCATTATGATGATGCATTACCAAGTGGGCCCAGAGATACCTCTCCGTCATACGGAGTGACAAATCCCAGTCTCGATTCGTGCCAACCCAACAGACACTTTCGGAGATACCCGTAGTGCACCTTTATAGCCACCCAGTTACGTTGTGACGTTTGGCACACCCAAAGCACTCCTACGGTATCCGGGAGTTGCACAATCTCATGGTCTAAGGAAATGATACTTGACATTTGGAAAAGCTCTAGCAAACGAACTACACGATCTTGTGCTATGCTTAGGATTGGGTCTTGTCCATCACATCATTCTCCTAATGATGTGATCCCGTTATCAATGACATCCAATGTCCATAGTCAGGAAACCATGACTATCTGTTGATCAACGAGCTAGTCAACTAGAGGCTCACTAGGGACATGTTGTGGTCTATGTATTCACACATGTATTACGATTTCCGGATAACACAATTATAGCATGAACAATAGACAATTATCATGAATAAGGAAATATAATAATAACCATTTTATTATTGCCTCTAGGGCATATTTCCAACAGAAACACCCTGCGTAGTATCTACAAAGGGGTAGAAGCCGACGATGGGCCACTTTCAACTGATAAACGGTCGCAACGGAGTCAAAATAAACATATCATCAGCATTTGTATTCAGTATACAAGTGCTGCCTTCCGTAATTATCGTTATAAAGCCGTAAATATGCATCAATTTGACTTAAGATTTCGGCCAAGCTAGGTTGCCTGGCTCCTGTGATTACCCCTACGTTCCCGATTGTTCGGCTATGAGGTAAAGGGAGCACCTCTGTGATTGTTACTTCCGGGTCATCCATGTTAGTACCTCAGACTGGGAGAAGCCAAAAGCTAGCCATCTTAAAGAATATAATTGGTCGGCAACGATGGTAGTGAAAATTTTGGTCCATTAAAAACCACAGAGATCGGGAACTTACCCCGAACTAAATCCTCAAAAAATTTCTCCTGCATCGATCGGAGTTGAGGTTTCATGATCATGGTCGGCATGAAAACTCAAAGAAATGAACTGATAGCGGGATTATTTTCTTTGGGAGATGTTTCTTACATCAAATAATAATATAAAATTCTCTGCGTACCTTTGTTTATAAAACCATATGGCCAGATTGCCTTGTTTGTCGTAAACCTTTGCCCTTGTAAAGGCTTTATAAAGTAGGACAAACACTCCCCAGCTACTGGCCGAGGAGGTTGAAGCCGATGGTCGGTCAACAAAGTTTTGTACAATGCGGATAAGAGCATTAATGATGTAAAGTACTTGGATACATAGACAACCGAGCAACTTACATAAAGCTCTCCTAAATCCCAAGTGGCATCGATTTCCTATCTATTAAAGCCCCTTGGGGCCAACCTTGGCGAGCCCAGCTTCCACTGGCTCTAGCTCCTTTAAGAGATCTTTATTCTCTTTTCGAGAAGTTTGTGTTAAACACAACAAATTTTTTTCTGTCAAACGGATATCGATCCTTAATTCGGCCACCTGTGCCCACATTAAGGCTCGGGGGCTGCTGGGCTTTGCGCTCATTATTTATAAATATTAAAGGGGCACGTCGATCCCCTGATCTGGTGTTGCCACCCGACCAGTGGCTCGGGGGCTACTGCATTGCCTATTCAATGCAGAAAATTCAAAGTGCTCAGTGTTCGGCATAACCGAACTATGGGCAAATGCATCTTCGGACAACAATAAGTACCATACGGGACTTATCCGGCATCAAGCTGATATATCACGGCGACTTCTCATGACCCTCTCTCAGGGGCCCGTCCGCCGATCACTATTACCTCTAATATATTACACTGCGTTTCTATTCCTATGTATGCTGCCGAGCTAGGAGTTGATCCTCAGGCCGATTTTACGACCTGAGTCTCAGAAGCTACTAGGATCAGCGGTTTCATATTTTCCTTCAGGTGCATCTCGGATTTTAAGCCGACGGACACCTTGAGGGCTACTGGCAATACATCTTGTCAGCAAATAAATTTATACGCATCGGAAATAAAATCCGCAAACAATCAGCCCATGACCGAGGTTCTGAGCCACCTCGGAAGCAGTTCGGCATATAAGCTTGGATACAAGTGGCTGGCTCCTTAGAGGGCATTTCTGACATTAAGCTCGACTAAAACTTTTTGAACCAAGGTGATCTATGGCACCTCGGATATAGTCCGGCGTTGGAGCTTGGATACAGTCCGGCATTGGTGCTCGGCTGCAAAAGATACCTCGAATGCAGTCCAGCTTTGGAGCTCGGACGCAAGAGGACACTGCCGCCCGGGAACAACTTCAAACCCGAGGTGTTGCATAAAAATAACAAGGCATTGATAAAGGCCAGAAAATTAAAGGGGCTCCTCGGATACCAGACGTGTAAAGTCTTCGGATGCACTTCGGCGGTCCTCAAGATCGAAGATGAGAAGATTTGTTGAACCCGTTTTCAAGACGGACGACTGAAGATGAAGAACAGTTTGGAAGAATCGAGGAGCGTCCCCAACTTGAAGACCGGTTCAGGGGGCTACTGACGGTGTCCTGGACTAGGGGGTACTCACCACGTCGTCTCCCGATCAGTTGGATTGGGCCGAGGACCCCCATGGCCGTATACTCATGGGCCAGTTCGGACAGCCCCTGCCGCATACAAGGAAGACTCCACAAGACTTGGCGCCCAAGACAAGGACACTCCTAAAACATTAGGCCCCCGGTGTCTTATATAAACCGAGGCCAGGCTAGTCAATAGACAATCTCATATTCATTACTACAATCTCGTGGTAGATACATGTACTCTGTACTACACCCATATGAAAACAATCAAAAGCAGCATGTAGGGTATTATCTCTTCAAGAGAGCCCCAAGCTGGGTAAAACCCCGTGTCCATGTTACCATCGCTCCAAGACGCCTAGCTTAGGACCCCTACTACGAGATATGTCGGATATTGAACCGACAGTCGAGTGAGTGTGTGCGATAGGGGGGTCCTTCCCACACGACCCAGATACCTTCGGGGATAGGCCCTCCTGGCACACACGCTCAGCAAAATGAGGTCGCGTGCGATGGGCGAGCGATCAAATACGGTTATACGTACAGTTGTGCTAAAAAATACAATTACACATGCCAAATCGTTTCCGGTCGTAAGTACATCCCACACAGTCAGTTCCGGCTAAACGTTTCTGTTTGTATGTACATTCACATAGTCAATCCAAGGAATATGTTTCCATTAATATGTACATCCCACACAGTTAATCCAAGAAGTACGTTTCAGTTCGTATATACAGCCCACACAGTCACTCCAAGGAAAACGTTTCCGTTTGCAGCGACATCACACACAATTTTCCGCATTAAATCATTTCTGATAGTGTTGCCATTGCAGACGATATTAACAATTTTATCGGTTGCATTATCGAATGCATCACACACGATGCGCAGAAGAAACTGTGTGGCAAAGGTTGTCCATCACACACACTTTTTATGTGGTAAACGTTTGCGCAAGGTGGCCTCACACAAACGGTTTTCAAGAGGATGTCATGTGTGATTGTTCATTGATCCACGATTTATTCCTAGAAACTGTGTGCATTGCTTGAGATCATCGCCCACGGTGTTTTCTCAATAACCGTTTGCAATAGGAAAAACCCAATTAGCAGGCTAATTGGCCATTAGCATGCTAATTGCCCTATTATTAATAATCCATTTATTAATCTAATTGACATTTCATATTAAGCACACAATATATTTCATTTTCATATTAAGGAAGCAGGATTTCATAATTGGAATACATCAGAGTACGACATCATATAGCTTCATCACTTAGCTATCCCATTACACAACAGCACGAGCACTAAGTTTCACATGCAACATCTATAACCTTTCAAAAGTAGCATCATAGACGGTACATAGACAGATGGATCTCATCTGGAAAACTGCTAGAGCGGAAGGCGAATATTGAGCCTTCATTTTTTGTTGAAGGTCTTTGCAACTTTAGGCCAGTGTCTGTGGATGATTGACTGTCCATCCTTCATCCTCTTCAGGAACACTTCAATATTGAACCGTGGGTGTTGTATGAATACCTTCCTCGCCTCCTGACCATACAGGTGGTTTCAGAGGTAATCATCAGTGAACTGCTTTGGAAAGGCCTGAAAACAAGGGTATGCATAAATATCTTCTCTAGATTTGAAATGGCGCAAAGGAATTAAAAGGACAAGGTATAACAGTTAGTACCATCCTGTAGTGAACTGATGCCTTCTTCATTGTGCAGACAAAGATCTTGTTGTTTTTTGCCGCTAATTTCTTTATTGTCACAATCTTTTTGAGTTTCTTGACTTGACTAATATTCATGGACAACTCATTTCCACATATGCAAAAAGGGTCAAACAGTGGGTCAAGACCTATGATAGCAGGACCTACATGTGCAAGATCAAATTGTTAAAAACCTAATAATTAAAAACAAGAAGTGGAAAGGTGTGTTATTAACTGCAGAAGGCCTAATATTTTAAAAAAGAAACATAGTCATTCAAACTTGTATTGTGCAGGTCTAAGTACACTAGTTATTGGCCCTGTTTAGATCCATGGGTTAGAGTTAGTTTGAGCTAGTTTGGGCTCAAATAGCCCTAAAGTACCAAACATGAGGGCTAGTTTGAGCTAGTTGCGTCTAACCCACCCAAAACAACTATCCCAGCCAAGAGGTCCTGATTGAGGCTAATTCTCGTGGTGCACTTATTGGCAATCTAACACTGTCATCCAAACACCTCTTTGGCTAGAGTTAGTTCAGGGTTAGTCATTGTTGAGTATCATTGTTATTTAGCAAATATAGGATAGCGTAGGATTTATTCTACCTTAACTTGTACCTCCAAGATGACCATGTACTCCTATATATATGCCCATGAGGCTCAAGCAATACAATCAACTATTCCACCAATCTCTCTATCTCTCCCTTTTAACTATCATGAGCTAGAAAATAACTCTAACCTCTAGCTAAGTTAGAGTATCCAAACAGTGCCATTCTTAAATCAAATGGAAAGGCGTGTTAAATACTCCCTCCGGTCCTTTTTACTCTGCATATAAGAATAGTCTGAAGTCAAACTTCATAAAGCTTGACCTTATATATGAAAAAATATCAACATCTACCATGCTAAAGTTATACAATATGAAAATTAAGTCATGATACATGTACTGATGTTGATTTCATATTGTGAATGTTGGTTTTTTTCTATAAAGTTGGTCGAACTTTACGAGGCTTGACTTTAGACAAATCTTATATGCGAACTAAAAAGATTCAGAGGGAGTACAACATGCGTAACAGCAACCAAATATAGTCATTCATAGAGCTATTGTTAAAATTGGTATTGATGAAATTGAACTGCACAGTTCATACTAGCACATATAGAACATCACACTGTTAATAGCTGAAATAAACAAGTCATACTACGAACAACCAAAGATGGCAATTGAAACTGGACATATGCTAACTACAAGCAACCGAACAACCATAAACCATAGAAATAAACAAGGTGTAATGCAAACAACCAAATATGGCAATAAATATTGGACAGGTTCTCACTACAAAAGGGGTTTGAGAAAACAAATGATGGGTTTCCTCACTTGTCACAGATTGGCTCCTCCTCGTGGTGCCGTCGATGAGGTCTGACTTGCCAGCTGAGGATCCCAAGCCAGCTTTGCAGAATGTGTCCTTCAAAAATGACAAAAGGAGCTCCATGTCGTTGAAGGATGGCAAATTGTTCATAACGAGCCGTAGGAGATCAACGGCGGGGCCATCAATGAGATTGACAGTTGTCGAACCCGAAGGGTTGGGGGTGGGCAACTTAACCTGTGACATAACCCGTGTCAAGCTGTCGGTGTCGACGACCTCGATGTCATAGCCGGCATCAGTGACATGCCAGAATACTCTAGCCCGCTGATTGAAAGGCTTAATCCATGTCTAGTCATCATCGTCAACTTCCTCGGTGGCCACCTTGCCAACGTCGGGTGAAGAGGCCGCGGTAAAGCTCTTTTGGGCCATTCGCTCCTCGAGCTCCCAGGGAAGTGTGGCCGGGCTTAGGCTGCGACGCTCTAGAGTGGGGGAGGGGGTGGGATGGGGATGGGGATCTTTGGGAAAGGGGGTGTTTCGCAGGTGTCATCTAAGAAACTCAGGGCGGCAAGTGTATGTATATCGGTGGGTAAACTGCACGGGCAGACCGGCAGAGATTGACGATGGAGGCGGCGTGGCGGCGGCGGCGACCTAGCTAGGTTTGGAGAGAGGGAGGGGTGGTGTGTATGTGTGTGAGCGGGGGATTTGGGGTCTGTGTGGAGGGGGTCCAAGGTGGTGTTTGAGGAAATGCCGCGGGTACTGAAAATTTTACTAGGCGGGAGTAAAATGGCGGGGCTACCGAAAAAATTGACTGTAAACTATAGGGACCCCCCCCCCCACACACACAACACTTTAACTTTATTGCCAAATAGAGTTACAAATTACATGGATTAAAAGAGGTAATCAAAAAGGTAAGCTAAAAACTAGAGAACTAAAAAACTAGTGAACTACAAGACAATACCTCAAGGAGGCAGAAAAGAAATCCATCTTAATAACTCATCTCTAAAGACATGTTTGACTCTATGCTGCATGAGAGTAATATCATGGATGAAATCACTTCTCCATTTATTAAAGCTAGGCCTTTCATGCCTGAACACCTTAGCATTTCTGACTATCCAGATGTTCCAGCAGGCAACAAAAACCACCTCAGTGAAGAGAGGTTTTGCAAAATCTCGTTTAGCTTGCAGCATAATGTTGCCCATATCATCTCCCTGTGGCCAACAGATTTGAAGATAATTCCAGACTCTCATACTGAAATTACAGTGGAAGAAAAGATGGTCTCTGGTTTCCCTTGTCAGCAAAGGAGAAAGAACACAATTAACCCCATCATTCATATGTCAATGTCTCCTATCAACCGTATCTTTAGTGTTAAGCCTGTCCATGATAAACATCCAAGCAAACACTTTTATTTTCATTGTGCGTGATGACTTCCAGATCCAAAGCAGCAGAGGATTAAATGACAAGGTAGAATGCATGAAGGAATAGAATATCTTAGGTTTAAAAGCATTGCATGTCCCCAGCCAGTACCAGATATCATTTGCATCCAAATCTCTGATGTGAGTGGTCATCATTGCCTGAATTATCATATATTCATGATATGCCTGTTCAGACAAAGGTAAATGAAACATCTCTGAGATATCATGTGCTTGAAAGGCTTCAGCTACACTTATCCATGGATCTTCCACATAAGAAAAAGTCCTTGGAAACCTTGATTGCAAGGTTGTCACAGAATCACCAAGCTTCCATCTGTCAGACCAAAATAGAACTGAATCTCCAGAGTTAATTTGCACGCAAGTTGTATTTCTGAAATGATCTAGCATTTCGCATATATCTTTCCACCAAAAAGATCCACAACTGGCAGTACCCTATGGTACCCTCCCATGATAATATGTATTCCAAACAAGACATACCCATGGCAGATCCATCTTGTTCAAAAACTTATGCATATGTTTGAGCAACAGAGCAATATTCTGGACTCCCAAGTTCAAAATCCCTAACCCCCTTGCTTTTAGGCCTACAGATCAGGTCCCATGCTGCTAAAGATGGATAGGGATCATCTCTATGCTTTCTCCATAAACATTGTCTCTGGATTCTCTCCAATTGTTTTAAAATTCCAGGGGGGGCTAGCAAACTACCAAGATAGAATATGGGCATAGAGGACAAAGCAGAGTTTAGAAACTGCAATCTTTCACGCTGATTGAGGAAGGAGGAACTTGCTGTCATTCTTCTTTCCGTGCAATCCACTAATGGCATGAAGTCAATCATCTTTGGCCTAGTAGTACCCACAGGTAGCCCCAAGTATGTGAAGGGCATTTTCCCCACTTGACATCCAAAGGCTTCAGCCAAACTAGTGATTGTATTCTCATCAACATTAATAGGAACCATGTATGACTTGTTATAATTAACCACTAAGCCAGTGGAAGTGGAAAAAATCTGAAGCATATCCTTTAGAGCAAGCAACTGTGCCTTATCTGCTGGAAGAATTATCAGGGTGTCATCAGCATATTGCACTATTGGATAATCTTGGACATGACATGGTATAGGCAGCTTAAGAATGCCCTTTCTGAACATATCATTTACTACTGATTGCAATAAATCAGCAGCAATTACAAAAAGTAAAGGGGAGAGGCAGTCTCCTTGTCTCACACCCTTTATGCACAGAAATTCTCTACCTAGCACTCCATTCAAAAGAACTGAAGAAGTTCCAATAGAGAGTAACTGTTTGACCCAAGAAATCCATTTTTCATTAAAACCTTTATATTTCAGGATCTGTAGGATAGCCTCATGCTCAATAGAATCAAAAGCCTTCTCAAAGTCCAATTTGAGAATAACAATTGGTCTCTTAGATTGGTGACATTGATGCAAGTACTCTAGGGACCAACCAGTATAGTCTTGAATTGTTCTGCTTTTAATAAATCCATACTGATTTTTGTGAATACATTTCATAATAATCCTTTGGAATCTATTACCAGCCATCTTGGATAAAAACTTAAGACCCATCCCAATCGAAGAAATTGGCCTATAGTCCCCAACCTCCTCAGGGGCCAACTTCTTTGGTATAAGAGTGATATATGAGCCATTAATGTTTCCAAGAGCAGTAGAACCCTTATGAAAAGCCTCAGCAAGCTCATAAAAATCATGGCAGCTAATGGGCTGGCATTTTTTGAAAAACATACCATTAAACCATCTGGCCCAAGGGATTTGTCAATTGGCATATGTTTAATAGTATCATTCATTTCTTCCTTACTAAAAGGTTCAATTAGAAAATTCTTCCCTCAATTGGTTTAAGCAAGGAACTTAGGTCAAAACCCATGACATTTCCATGAGAGACCCCCATTCTATTCTTGAAACAGTTCCATATGACACCCTCCATCTGGGAATGTTCTGAAACCACAGAACCATCCACTGTCCTCTGGCTAGCAATAGAGTTCCTCCTATGCTTCTCAGTGGCCATAGCATGAAAAAACTTAGTGTTCTCCCCACCAACTTTTATGTATCTGATTGCGCTCTCCTTTTCCAGTATAAGAATTGTAGATGCAACAATTTTTTCACATGTAGCTTAACAGCCTTTCTGAAATTGAATTAAGGTTTATACAGTGGCCTAAGTTCCTTCAAACCATCAAGGTATAAAACCACCTGATTGCACTTTTTGATTAAGCCCTTCAACTTTGAGATATTCATCTGCCATTTCCTTAAGGCTGCTCTCAAAGCCTTAAACTTGTTTGTAATTTTAGCAGTAATGTGAGACTTTGAAGATGGTTGCTGCCATGATTGTTTAACACAATCCATAAAGCCATCAAGCTCAACCCAGTAATTTTCAAATCTGAAAATATTTGATTTGGGGATAGATGTTTTGATAGTTACCACATAAGGAACATGAGCAGAGGTTGTTCTTGCTAAAGGAAGAACCTCAGTCATGAGATAGTATGAGATCCAGCCAGTAGATGTGAAAAACCAATCAAGTTGCTGCAAAAGAAGGTTATCTTGCATGTTAGACCAAGTATAGGGCCTCCCCTTCGGTGGCAATTCAAGCAAGCCAAGGTGTGCAATCACTTCATTGAAAATAAAGATGGCATTCAAGTGGTATGTTTCTGTTTTCAGTTGATCTGATGAAATTAAAGTCCCCAACAATAAGCTAGTTCTCACCCAAAGGGATTTGCAAATTATATAACCAACTGACAAAAATGTCTCTGGCTTCACCTTGACAGGGCCCATAAATAGAAACTAGGGTCCATTGTTCATTGTTTTGCTTGGATATGAACTGTACCACTCAAGCATGCTGATGAACTTCAATTAGGCTGCCCCAAAAGATGGATGAATTCCATATAATTAAAATGCCTCCAGAAGCCCCCACAGAAGGGGAAAAACAAAACTATCAAATCTTTGGGACAAAAAGATCTAATAGCTCTAAAATAAAAGGAGGAGCATTTTGTCTCTTGAAAACATGCTACAACACACTAACTCTCATCTAGCTTCTGTCTGACTGCCGTCTGCCTAGCATCAGAATTTAAGCCCCTCACATTCCAACATAGCACATTCCAGTTCTTACAAGTACCACTCACTACAATAACTATGGGGATAAAACATAGTATGATGGCACATAATGCCACATAAGACATAAAAACCAGATCTGTCCACATGGAGTACAACCATAGTATTACAGAGTAGAATGAAAAACATATCAAATAACCCTGTCCTAGATAAGGCAAAAGACAAATCCTGCCACTGCCAATAAGCATGGAGAACACTAATCATCAAAAGTGTTGTTGGTAGTAGCAAGAGGATCATCCATAAGCTTTTACATAGTCAGCAAGCTCTCATCCATGCCTAGTTCCTGTGCAATTTGCTGAAGCTTCTTAATAGGAGTTGGTGGAGGTAAATCAACAGTGGGTGTATCCTCAGGTAGGTCCTCAGACATCACAGCAGAGAAGGGTTTTGCCTTTGGTTTCTTTCTCTTGGACTGCATAGGAAGCTCTTGAAAAGAAGGTTTGAAACCATCTCTCTGAAGCGAACCATGAGTGCACCTCCTAACAGAGGTTTCCACTATGGGAGTTGGAGCCAAAGTCTTTCTAGGCCTTCTAACCTTTTTGCTGCATTGTGCAGAGAAAGAAAAATCATCCTCAGATGATCTCTTGGTTGCGGTGGCTCAACAACTGATGCAGCAGTGTTTTGCAGTTCTGGGAAGAGAGCTCTGGCCATAGGACACTACATAATCTCATCTGTGGGCTCCTTCCAAGTCAGCCTTGGGGCATTACTGAAAGCCAATTCCCAGCTCCTCTAGGAGAGCATCAGTGACTATATTGGCAGAAAATGCAGTGGCTTAGGGATCTCAGTGATGATGGCATAGTCAAGTAATGTCTCAAAGGATCTCTTCAGAGTAAGCTCAGGTGGCAATTCTGGCCCAAACACAACTTTAACAGCATCTTGGATAACCTCCTCTTGCTCCAATGCAACCACTGGTGGCTGATAAAGGACCAAAGCCCAATCATCAGGATTATATGCATGATCATTTTCCAGCTCAATCACTTCATTCTGTAACTAGACCTGCTACTCCACCTTAGGTATAACTGGTTGATCTCCATTATGCATAACTCGCTGCTCTTCATCTGGTATAAGCACAAAATTTGGCTAGCCATTATGCTACTCCATAGAGTCAGGCTGATCAATTACCATGGACTCCTTTTCTGGTATCTGAACTTCCTGATGATCATTAGCAGCTTCCCAAATATCATTGCCCCAATTGTTGTCACCAACCTCACGCTGATCCATAGGTGGTGGCAGCGGTGGAGGGATTTCGTTCCATCCTAATGCAGGGTATGGAGGTAGAATGAAATGAGGAAGCTGAGGGAAAGGCACACAGGGCATCGGGTGGGGATTTCCATTAATGGGCATCCAATCCTCATCATGTGGCATCTGCTCGGTGAAATTTGCCCCAAGTATGTAAATAGGTGTAGTCCAGGAGACTCTGGCCCCACCCCAAGCAGCATAATTTGAGAAAACAACATCTCTGGGAACCAGAGCATCTTCAGGAAACAATGCAAAAACCCAGGACCTGACAAAATATGGATCTTCACTATTGCAATGATGAAACTTCCCAAAAGTGTTTACTGCAGCCCTTATGTTCTCTGTATTTTACAGATCCAACAGAATGCCCAAGATAATTATTAAGCCCTGGCGGAAACCCTGAGCCCCACGAAAACCCTCACCCTCATCATGCTTCATAAAATGAACAAAACGATCGTTTCCTAGAGCTTGGGGAGGTAGCTGGAGCAAAGAGAAGTGAACTACTGGGTCTCTAACTCAAAATAATCCAACGGCATTGATCCAGGCCGCATAGAACAAACCTGGTATCCATGGTATTCTAGCCAATCAGCAACTTCTTCTCTGCCGCACCCATCTAATCCAACGGCGGCACAGGCATCGCTTCAGCAAGCATGAAATCCTCATGGCGGGGCACAATGGGTATGTGCGGCGTCACGAACGTCCGAGGCCAGCGTGCATCCCCTACATCAATGATGTGATGTCCAGCAGGGAGATATTGCATTGGGTCTAGAGGGAAGTTCGCCATGTCCGGCAAGGTAGCCAGTGAGTGAGGATCGGAAGGTGGTGGCAGAGTCGCCGGTGGGGTGTTGGTAGGTGTCTTGGGGCCAAGGTTGATGGAACTGAGCGAGGTGGTCGGTGTTTGGAAAAACGAGGAGTCCAAGTTTGTTAAATAACCTGTCGCAGAGATATTCTCGGTCCCTCCTGCTTGAACCTCGGAAGTTACATCGTTAGCGGTTTTGGTTTCCAAACCAAGCCCAATCTCTTGGCAAAATGGGCTCAATCTCTCCTCCGATGACCAACACGAGAACAGCCCGAGCACTTTAAAGTTGACGTGCAGGAAGAAGAGAAATGACCCTTTTAAAAGCATAGCTAGCACGTAACAATGTCATCCACCATTTTATCAAAAGAGTCTGCGGCCTCATGTGGGCTAGTTACTATCAGAAGCGATGGCCCAGATAAATTTTGGCCTGTAGCCATATCACCATGGCTAATGGAGACTACATTTGAGGATCCTGAAATCCCGCCCGGAGAAGGTGGCGCATGATCCGACGAGCAACCACGTGAAAGTAGGTGCTGTTGAATCACCGATGAGCTCACCGTGCCAAATACTATCGGCGGCAAGGCCACAGTCCCTTGAAGATCAGTGGGAGGAGGTGGTTGAATGACAACACGCTCATTAACTAGAATATCATATCCAGCAATCTCCTTGGTAGCAATACAATCAGATGTGGCATGGTATCGATAACCTTTGCAAACATTATAATTTTAAAATGTAGCAAAAGTCAACTTCTTACGAACAGCAGAATCAGACTTAAGAGCAGATTTTGCAGGAGGTTTATGCATTGCTAAGAGACCCAAAGCTGCCCTACGCTTAGAGGGGCTAACTAGGATCCACTCCGTATCACATTCTTTCTTCTAGATTTTAAATTACCGGATCCAATTAGGTCCCCCATTACCCCACAATTGAAAGTAACACTTGAATTGAGGACAAGAGAAAGACCTAAGATCCACAATGTAAAAACCCACGTCCTTGCATGAAACATTAAAACTGAATACCTTGTCGACAATGGTAGAAACCATGATATCAATGGTGGAACCTCCCTGTGCAGACTCAAGTGTTGCGGCCACAGAATCCTCTGTAGCCTGCAATCATGCCTGCTAAACGTGACCACCAGAGTGAAAGATCCCAAATTCTCCATAGGATGAACGGTGAGACCCGAGGCATTATAGATCTCATCAGCAAAAACTCTACCCTTGGAGAAGTCCAAGCCAAGAGTAGATCCATATGATGAACCCATCATAATGAGTATGAGGATGGAGATCAAGAGACATCGGAGAAGAAGAGCAGATCACAAAGTTACTGGAGGTGTGTGGAGATCGCCCGTGTACTAGGGTTTAGGGATGGGCGGGAGGGTGGGAGCGCCATCTCTTCTTGGGTTCCAGCTTTAATAGCTGCATTTTTGGCTACCAAAAATTTGGATCAAGGGATTGAAGTAGAGCGGGGCGGGAGTAACGAACATCACACATGGTCAAAACATAATAATCGTGTGCTATCAAACAGAAAAACACTCCAGCTAAGCAGATATTTTTTTGCGAGGGATGCAGGCGGGAGTAAAATGCCGGGGCTACTAAAAATTTGGATCTACTGATTGAAGCAGTGCGGGAATAACAAACATCGCACACGGTCCAGACATAGTAATCGTGTGCTATCAAACATAAAAACCATCTAGGCGGGTAGATATTTTCGAGATTGCGAGGAAGTAGATATTTTTGAGAGGGGGAGGGAAGCCTCGTGGAGCCCAATCTACTGTGATCATGTGAGTGATAGGGGCGGGGCGCGGCACACGGGTAGTCCTAGGGAACTGTGTTTGTTTCGTACCCGATGGCAGACGGTTGCTGCGTCTGACTCGTGTGCTGTTTATAAATTTGGCCAAAAACGTGGGAAAGGGTCAGAACACGAACACACTTCCATGTGGACCAAATATATGTATTAAAATGGTGTTATGATGTTCAAATACCCAAATGCACAACTTTGACGTGGCACCTGTCGCACAAAGCGCACGTTATTATTGCTACCCCCCCCCCCCCGCACACACACACAAACACACGCACACACACATTTCGTGTTGCCAGGAGGGGAATCCTAGCTATGAACGCATGCCCCCAAATAGCTAGGTCTGCCATCTCACAAAACCGGAAGGAGTACATCATGGCACCCCCCACCCCCCTTTGCTTCCGATCAAATGTGGATAGTGTGCAGTTCCACAGATGTGTTCTTCTGGCGTTAGATGGGTGAGACCACATACGAACCACACCTGCGGGTGGCCCGATGTGTGTGTGTGTGTGTGAAAATGATGTGGTGTGATATTTAAATAACCAAATCACAAATTTGATGTGGCACATGTGCATCGCAAATTAACCGGACATCCCGACCCCACGGAGGTTCATCTAGTACAAAGTAGTACTCCCCCCCCCCACACACACACACTTTGAGTCAGTGGGAGGGGGCATCTCACCAAGGCGTATTGTAAGACTGACCAAGAAGAATCACCACCTTGGTACCTCTCTTGTTTGTTGGGTCAAAGTCATGCACTGACGTTCCACACGCGGCCCCACAAAATAGGCTAGCTTGTCGTCGATAACCACGCGAGGGAGTGCCTGAAGACAACCACTGCGTGCATGTGGCCCAAACATATGTATGAAGTGTCATGTGGTGTTTGAATATACCCAATGCACAACTTTGATGTGGCAGCGTGCTTTTGGAACCGGAAAGTCCCCACACGGAGCGAGGGTTCACGACGCGTAGTATACTATATATATAGGGATTCATGTGTGTGCGAGCCCTCAAACTTAGGTCTCGAATCTCACAATGATCGATGTACGGCTATACGGTAACGCGAACCAAGATAAGAAGAATCCACCCTGGTAACCTCTCTCGCATTGTTGGTCGAAGTGATGGACGTCCACGCGGGCCCACGAATATATAGGCAGTCGATGATAACCAAACGAGGGAGAGTGTCCAAAGACAACCACTGCATGTATGTGCCCCAAACATATCTATGGACATGCGTGATGCATGCATATATGTTTGAATACCAAACGCACAACATCTTGATGTGGCGCATGCATGCGTCGAAAATCACACAGTCCCCACATAGATCTGGTTCATGACGTGTCGCGTGCTCGCCCCCCCCCCCACTTTGACCCAGTGGGAGGGATTCGTGTGTACACATGCGCATGAAGTATAGTTGCATGTATCGAACCGTATAAGACGAACAAAAATTTAATCCCCTCCTGATTATAAGTCAAATTAACCTCTATCGCTGTCGGTCGAAGTGATTGACCAAGAGGGCACACAGAGATGGACGAAGCATTTCGCCGATAACCCCGTGAGTGAGTGGTAGAGGACAACCGCCATTGCTTGCTTGTGGGCCAAACACATGTATGGAGATATGTGGTTGTGATGTTTGAATACCTAATATATCTGTAGAAATTTGATGTGGCACCTGCCTCAGAAACCTTTAAGCCCCCCACACAAACCGAGGTTCATGACACGTGGTATATATATGTTGCCCCCTCCCCTCTTCGACGCGTAATATATAATCCAACGTACCGTAACACAACCCGAAAATAATCCTCCTTGTTTTTCAAATTACCTTTCTTGTTTTGTCATATATTAGATGGACAACAACCTCGTGGACCCATGGAGGGAAGAGTCACAGGCGAATGACTGACAACCATCATCTGCACGTGGTCCAGTATGTAGGTGATGTTTTTAATACCCAATATGCACAACTTCTTTGTGGCACCTACCTCCAAAATCAAAAAGTCCCCACACGAAGCGACATCGATTCATTACGTGTGTGTAGTATGTGCTGCCACGGCCCCCTCCTCCCCTCCTCTCCTACTGCAACACACAACCCAAAAAGAAACCTCCATTGGGTCAAAGTGATGGAGGACAACCTCGCGGGCCCACAGATGGAAGCATCGCACGCGAGTGACTGTCCTATATGACGCGTAGTATTGCCCCCGGCCACCCTCTTCAACGCATACTATATATATACTCCTACCGTATGTAACAAAATCCAAAAAAATGACCATCCTTGTTGGTCAAATTAACCTCTCTCATCGCATGTCATAGTGTTGGACGGCAACCTCGCGGGCCCATGCGGGTGAGTGTCTGATGTCTACTACGCAACTTTATTCTTGTAGACACGTGTTGGGCCTCCAAGCGCAGAGTTTTGTAGGACAGTAGCAATTTTCCCTCAAGTGGATGACCTAAGGTTTATCAATCCGTGAGAGGTGTAGGATGAAGATGGTCTCTCTCAAACAACCCTGCAACCAAATACAAGAAATCTCTTGTGTCCCCAACACACCAATACAATGGCAAATTGTATAGGTGCACTAGTTCGGCGAAGAGATGGTGATAAAAGTGTAATATTGATGGTAGAAATATTTTTTTATAATCTGAATAAATAAAAACAGCAAGGTAGAAAATAATAAACGGGCACAAAAACGGTATTGCAATGCTTGAAAACAAGGCCTAGGGTCCGTACTTTCACTAGTGCAACCTCTCAACAATGCTAACATAGTTGGATCATATGATTATCCCTCAAAGTGCAATAAAGAATCACTCCCGAGTTCCTATTAGCGGAGAACAAAAGATAGATATTTTTTAAGAATCACTCCCGAGTTCCTATTAGCGGAGAACAAAAGATAGATATTTTTTGTAGGGTACGAAACCACCTCAAATCCATTCTTTCCGTTCGATCTATTCAAGAGTTCGTACTAAAATAACACAAAGCTATTTTTTCCGTTCGATCTATCCTAGAGTTCGTACTAAAATAACACCAAAGCAAATTCATATTCATAATACTCAATCCAACACAAAGAACTTCAAAGGGTGCCCCAAGATTTCTACCGGAGAAACAAAGACAAGAACGTGCATCAACCCATATGCATAGATTACCCCAATGTCACCTCGGGAATCTGCGAGTTGAGTGCCAAAACATATATCAAGTGAATCAATATGATACCCCATTGTCACCACGAGTATTCAATTGCAAGACATATATCTAGTGTTCTCAAATCCATAAAATTATTCAATCCAATAACAATGAAATCTCAAAGGGAAAAACTCAATTCATCATAACAAGATAGAGAGGGGAAAACACCATATGATCCACTATATTAACAAAGCTCGCGATACATCAAGATCGTGACATCTCAAGAACACGAGAGAGAGAGAGATTAAACACATAACTGCTGGTACAAACCCTCAGCCCCGAGGGTGGACTACTCCCTCCTCATCGTAGTGGCCGCCGGGATGATGAAGATTGCCACCGGAGATGATTCCCCCCTCCGGCAGGGTGCTGGAAAGGGTCTAGATTGGTTGTCGGTGGCTACAGAGCCTTGCGGCGGCGGAACTTCTGTTCTAGGTTAACCCCGAAGTGTTTTGGAATATTTGTGAATTTATAGGGTAAAGAGTGGGTGCGGGAGGCCACCGAGATGGGCACAACCCACCTCGGCGCGCCAGGGCCCCCAGGTGTGCCCTGGTGGGTTGTGCCCCCCTCGGGGCACCCCCCAGGTGCTGCTCTGGCCCATCCTAGGTGTTCTGGTCCATAAAAAATCTCCAAGAAGTTTCGCGGTGTTTGGACTCTGTTTGATATTGATTTCGTGCGATGTAGAAAAACAAGCAAAAACAGCAACTAGCACTAGGCACTGGGTCAATAGATTAGTCCCAAAAAATGATATAAAGTTGCTATAAAATGATTGTAAAACATCCAAGAATGATAATAAAATAGCATGAATACTTCATAATTATAGATACGTTGGAGACGTATCAACATCCCCAAGCTTAATTCCTACTCGTCCTCGAGTAGGTAAATGATAAAAGAAATAATTTATGAAGTGTGAATGCTAGAAAAGTGCACAAGTTTCATCGATGACAATTTCAATCACTTTTCCTAGCATCATAACAGCAGTTCTTTCTTATAAAACTTCTCATGTTAAAGTGGAAACCAATTCACCTGTTAAGGTCCAAACAATGAATTCTCTTGAAACTCAACAACCTATGTTATTAGTCACCAAGCAATTGCCATTCAACTTATTCAACAGAGTTTAAGTAAGAGCTCCACATACTCAACCATCTTATAGTCTTCTATGATTGCTAACACTCACCGCATACACATGATCAAAACATTTCAACCGGACACATAGAAAGATAGGGGATTATAATTTCGCCTCCCAACGCATTCACCTCAAGGGTGATGTCAACAATAATAACTCATGCTACCCATATCCAACTGGATACATGTGCCTAGATCATTCCTCACCACATGATGCTTGCCAAAAGAGAAAAATAAAAAGGAATAGAGAGAAAAACTTTGACTCTTTGCATAAAAGTAAATACTGAAAAGTAAAAGATAGGCCCTTCACAGAGGGAAGCAGAGGTTGCCATGCGCTTATTTGTTTGTATGCTCAATCCCTTAGTGCAAAAGAACATCACGTTATATTTCCCCTTATGATAGCAACCTTTATTATGCAGTCTGTCCCTATTATTCTTTGCCATCACAAGTTCGTACAATGCTCAATTTTCTCTTCACTAAATGATCTAACACTTTTAGAAGCAATTTTTATTGCCTTATTGCACCGATGACAACTTACTTGAAGGATCTTATTCAATCCTTAGGTAGGTATGGTGGACTCTTGAAAATAAGATTTGGGTTTAAGGGTTTTTGGATGCACAAGTAGTATCTCTACTTGGTGAGGAATTTTTGGCTAGCAAAGATGGGGGGCAAGCACCACATGTTGAAGGATCTATGACAATATAACTTCTATGTGAATATGAACAAACATAAATCATTACATTGTATTCCTTCTCCAACGTCAACAATTTTGGCATATAATATTTTGATGGGAGCTCACAATCACAAAAGATTTCCAAGATAGTGTATTTGCATGTGAAAGTTCTCTTCCTCATACTAATTATTCGTGAATTGCTTGTATGACCAAAATTGTGATTGTCAAGCCTCAAAAGATTTCACTTTCTAAACCCAATGTGAAGCTACCACTAGGCATGATATGATTTGAACTTCATGACATTAAATTTATTCAACAATTTACTCATAGGATATAAGTGAAGCACAAGAGTAAATGACAAGATACTCCAAAAAGATATAAGTGAAGCACTAGAGCAATTCCATAGAAAAGAGTTTCGTTGACGGGATGTGCGTGCCGCTTACCTAGCTTCCCTGATAACTATTTGAGGACTCTATTTTATTAACTTTAAGATCTAAGTATTTTATTAAAACAGCGAGCAAAACAAAATAAAATGACCTTTCAAGGATAGCACAACTCATGTGAAGAAGCACAAACTTAGGTTCAACCGATACTAATCGATAATTGTTGAAGAAGAAAGGTGGGATGCCTACCGGGGCATCCCCAAGCTTAGATGCTTGAGACTTCTTGAATATCATCTTGGGGTGCCTTGGGCATCCCCAAGCTTGATCTTTTGTGTAACATCCCAAATTTTAAATTTGGAATGTTATACATAGATCATTCATGCATATCATATTTTATTGCATCTCATTTAATGACCCTCGAAATCCTAAGCAACTCAAGGACCCTCGGAGAGAGTTGGGGATTTCCCTGTTTTCATATTTGAATTTTATCAAATATTGAAACGAGGATTTTGATTTTAATTATTTTTCTCTTCGAAAATATTTCATATTAAAATATATGAGAGGAGATAATATGACTTCTCCAAGATAAATGAAATATTGGGGGAAAATATTAAAATCAAATATATTATTTTATTCGGAGTTTATTGCTATTTTATTTGCATTAGAAAAATTGCACGTTTTTCAAAGTTGCATTTAGGGCCAAGAAAATGTTCATCTCGTTCTAAATATTTTATTTAGACGGTGAAATTTTGTTTTGGCATTTTTAGATTTTTATTTTAAAAAGAAAAAAAAATCAGTGCCCGACTGGGCCGAAGCCCAGCCGAGCCGGCCCAACCGCCCCGTGCCTCGTCTCCGACCTGGAGACCACGAGTGCCGCCGCCGCTAGCCAAGTCCGGCCGGGACTCCTCCTCCCCGCGCCGCCTTGCCCCCTCCCCCAAGCAGCCCCCTCCTTAAATACCCCGCCCTGGACCCCCACCACCACCAACCCCGCCGCCTGCCTCGCCCCGCCCCGCAGCGCCGCCGCCGCCGCCCGCGCCGCTCCACGCACCCCGCCGCCGCAACCCCGCCTCGCCGGAGCCTCGCCGGAGGTACACGCCGCCGCTGCCATCGTTCGGTTTATTCTAAAACCGATCCAGTTTTTTCTTAAATAAAAAAAAGGAAAACCCTAGTTCGTTTTTTTAGATCGGTTCACCGTTTTCTCGGTTTAGTTTATTTAGCGAACGTTCGTCCGTACGTTCATTTTAACGAACGGTTTTCGCTCGTTAGTTACAGACAACGAACGTTCATTCGTTAGCCTGTTCGTCAATTTTTTTCTCAGATTTTCCGCGATTATTTTCGATCGCGATCTCTGATCCGATTTTCGTTTCAGTTTATCTTTTTGCTCGTTTATCGGAATCAGGCGATTCAAGCGCCTAGATCTTCGTCTCGAAACCCTCTTTCTGTTTAATCAACTTGAACAAGATTTTCGTGCTATAAAATTTGACTTTAGTCCAGATAAGTAAACGGATCTTGTTTCTTTCGCAGTTCGAGTTTCGTTGCTCCGTTTGATTTGATTCTTTTTTGCGAACTGGAGTTCTTAAGTTGAACTTTCCGGTTCGTTCTTCTTATTTGATATTTACCCGTGCTTCTTTGCTTGATTGCTTATGTATCCTATTGTTTGTTTGCGATAGAATTTCCGGAGTGCGAAGCGTGCTACTACAAGTCCCTAGGTTTTACGGATCGTCAGCAAGGCAAGTAACACATTGCTCATACTCTTTTCATACCCAGTTTTTATGCATTAGTTCCAATCCTCAAACACTGCATGATTAGGATGTGATTAACATGTGGGTTGGGAAGTAGTTGATGTGGTAGAACCTATTGTCCTGTTATATTCAAACCTGGGGAGTTACTTCTACGTATTGCTTATATTGCTATGCTATGCTCGTAGACGTGGATTGGGTTGAGTGTATCCATGACAGATGTGAGATTGTTAATTAATGGTTCAACTTAAGGTGGCAACTTTAATACACAACTGGGTGGATTGCTTGTCGGGCACCTGGAGAATCCAGTGTTGTCCTAGGATATCCCGGAGTACCCGTGTGATCATCCTAAGGTCCGCCACCCAGGCTCAAAGGGAACTGAGATATTTTCATGCTAGAAACTTCCGTGTGCAGCCACAAGCTATTATGGGCTCTAGCATAGTTGAGTAAGTTGCATGAGCTCTTGAAGAGGTGGATCAGCAGGTAGAGGGATGTAGGTTTGGTATGGTCTGCCCGGAGTAAAGAGTTAATGTTTCTGAAAGACTGTGTCTCGGTCATCCGTTTCTCAAACACCTTGTAGTGCGAGAAATCCAACGGAGGAGATCGAGTCTTGTGGGGAAAAGTGCGCAAACCTCTGCAGAGTGTACAATCTAATCATGGTTAGCCGTGTCCCCGGTTATGGACAATCTTGAGTATCTAGTACTTGGAGTATCCTAAGTATCTCATCACTCTAAATTAATATTGTTGGGTTGATCATTACTTTAATTGGGATTGAGTTGGAGGAACCTTCTCAATGATGTTTCAACTACCATGATAGTTAAAATAAACTTATTCCTTTGTTGTAGGGAAAATTGGCTTTTCGCAAAAACTATAACCATAGAGCTTTCCACCAGCCAAATATGCATGTAGTGATAGCATTATTCTGTTCTTGCTCTACTGTGTTATATTGCCAGCATATTCCATGTGCTGACCCGTTTTCGGGCTGCAACGTATTATGTTGCAGACTTTTCAGACGAGGAGTAAGGTTCGTTAGGTCGTTGCCGTGCAGCTCAGCTATGCCGTTGGAGTTGATGGACTCACTTTATCTTCCAAGCCTTCCGCTGTTATCGTATTAGATGGCCTTAGGCCATATTTATTGTAATAAGTTCTCTTTTGAGACATTCGATGTAATAAGTGTGTGATTGCTACTCTGTTATAAATCCTTCGAGTAATGTGTGTGTCAGCATTACCGATCCAGGGATGACACTGAAGCACAGAGACTTGACCGTTTGAGGTCGGGTCGCTACAAGATGGTATCAGAGCACACGCTGAGTGTAGGACACGACCACTAAGATAAACCCATAGGTCACTCTTCTCTACTCATTTCTGACTCCTCTCCATTTTCTACTCTTAGGATGGCGGATTCAAGGACAAGTTTGCACAACCGGATGAAGACACACCCTTTGGATGTCACTTGAAGGAAGTCACTAAGTACCTGAACATCCGAATACCAAGCTTCACCGGGACTTACAACGCCACTTTACCAGAAGAGGAGTGCTGGATGATTCAAGTTCAAGTTCCAGGAAGGACGTTCTCGCCAACCACTAAGCCCATAGAATTTTCTTTTGAAGCACCCACCTGGAGTCTAGGCAAGAGCATGGCAGCCCACATTACCATGGGACACATTGGAGAAGTCTACAACAAGGATCTTAAGGACACTATCTATTAGATATGTGGGCGCCGAGATGAGCAATGGGAGATGATCAGCACCAAGAAGGACAGATCCATTGCAGCTTTCATCCAGGAGTTAAACCAACACATTTGACGCCAGGAGAACCAGATGTGCGCAGATATGATAGATTTGAAGAAGGCGAAGACAAGGATCATCGAGCTGGAAGAAGAACTTAAGTCTACACGCGATGGAGATGAGGAGGAAATTGCAACACTATTGGAGAAGAATGATGACTTGATAAAGAAGATCGGAGTATTCATGGAGACCCCGTGCCGGGAGGAGAGGACGACGATTCCACTTGCCCGGAGAACTACATCATCATCGACAACACCGACTCTGACCCCAGTGAGGATGACTTTGAAGACGAAGCTGGAGCAGACATCATGGAGTCTTCCACCGATCAAAATTTCTAGATGACCACCAAATGATTAGTAGTATTTCCCCATGTATATAGTAGTAGTTGAGCACTTTTACGATAGTTCTAGATCATTTGTATGCCCTTGCTTGATTGATTGAGTGAAATGTTTGTGTTTGTCTCATGTGCATATGGGTAGTGCTTTCTCACTAGACCCCTTTTCTATTCTAATCTCTCCCCCTCTAAACCCGCCAGATGCCTCCGAGACGTGACACCGGATTTGCCTTCCCGCCAGAGCTCACTCAGTTGATCCAGCAGCAGAATGCCTTGATGCAATTGCTAGTCCAGAACCAGGGAAACAACAACAACAACAACCCGCCTCCAGTTGACAACTTAGCTCGCTTTCTGAGGTTGCAGCCGCCGATGTTTCCCAGTAGCACCGAGCCTATAGTTGCTGATGATTGGCTACGCCGTATTGGAAGGGAGTTGACCACAAGAGGATGCACAGGTGCTGAGAAGGTGCGCTTTGCCGCACATCAATTGGATGGACCATCAGCCTCATGGTGGGAGAATTATACGGCCACTTTCCCCATAGCCAACGTCACTTGGGATCAGTTTCAGCAAGCTTTCCGCACGGCCCATGTCTCAACTGGAGCTATGAATATGAAGAAGCGTGAGTTTCGCAACTTACGCCAGAGGAACCGTACTGTGGCTCAGTACGTGGATGAGTTTAGCAAGTTATCTCGCTATGCCCCTGATGATGTGGCCACAGATGCCGCGAAGCAGGAGAAGTTTATGGAAGGGCTGAATGATGAGATGAGCATGCAATTGATGGTGGCAACATTCAACAACTACCAGGAGTTGGTAGATAAGGCTCTTATGATTGAAGGGAAGCAGTCGCAAATTGAGAGCCGTAAGAGGAAGTATGGGCAAGGGAGGTATAGCTCAGGAGCTCAGTAGAAGCCTCGCCTAACCCCGAACTCGAGAGGACTTGTTCATAACCATGGAGGTCATAACCACACCGGAGGAAGTTCGCATAACCACAATGGTTCTAAGAATGGGACTGGGAACGGAACAAACAACAATCAGAACCGCCCCAATCCAGCCACACCCGCCAAGAGAGATCTAAGTCACATTACTTGCTTAAGTGCGGGAAGACTGGACACTATGCCACGGAGTGCCCTGAAGCGAAGAATGGAAACGGCAATGGGAGCGCTGGGAAGAAGCCCAATCCATTCAACAAAGGACAAGTGAACCACGTTAACGTGGAGGAGGTTGAAGAGCAGCCAGACGCGGTTATAGGTAAGTTTTTGGTTAAGTATTTTACCGCCCTTGTTCTTTTTGATATTGGTGCATCGCATTCATACATATCAAGGGGATTCGTGGATAAGTTTAAACTACCAACCCAAACCCTTAGGACCCCTCTGTTAGTGAGTTCACCTGGAGCAGAGTATATGGCTAGTCGATGGTGCGACCAGATACCCTTAACCATTGGTAGCCATGTTTTTCCGTCCGACCTAATAATCTTGGAGTCACAAGGATTGGATGTGATATTAGGCATGGACTGGATGTCAAAGTATGGAGGAAGCACTGATTGTGCTAGTAAGTCGATTTATCTCACCACCCCGGAGGAGAAAAGGATTAAGTATGTATCTAGGCATGCGCCTAGGAGGAGCCAAGTAAATACCCTCACGGGAGTTGTTCAGGAGGAAGTGCCTGTAGTGAAGGATTACCCGGATGTTTTTCTAGAGGAATTACCAGGCATGCCACCGGATCGAGACATCGAGTTTTTGATAGAGCTATTGCCAGGTACAGGGCCAATATCAAAGAGACCCTATCGGATGCCCGCAAATGATCTGGAGGAGATTAAGAAGCAGATCAAGGATTTATTGGAGAAAGGTTACATTCGACGGAGTTCATCACCATGGGGAGCCCCAGTGCTTTTGGTTGAGAAGAAGGATAAGTCTCTAAGAATGGTTGTTGATTATCGTGCGTTAAATGAGGTGACGATCAAGAACAAATACCCACTGCCGATGATCAATGATTTGTTTGACCAACTACAAGGAGCTAAGGTGTTTTCAAATATCGATCTGCGATCAGGATATCACCAGCTGAAGATTCGAGAGAAGGATATACCAAAGACAGCATTCACCACACGGTACGGGTTGTATGAATATACGGTCATGTCATTTGGACTGACTAATGCCCCTGCCTACTTCATGAGCATGATGAACAAAGTGTTCATGGAATATTTGGATAAGTTTGTTGTGGTTTTCATTGATGATATAATGGTATACTCGAAGAATGAGGAGGAGCACAAAGAGCATTTGCATTTAGTTCTCGAGAAACTCAGGGAACACCAGTTGTATGCCAAGTTCAGCAAATGCGAGTTTTGGTTGAAGGAAGTCTAATTCCTTGGACATGTTATATCAGGAGAAGGTATAGCGGTAGACCCCACCAAGGTTCAGTTAGTCACTGAATGGTTGGCACCCACTTCAGTTAGCGAGATCCGCAGTTTTCTTGGACTCGCGGGATACTACCGAAGATTCATTGAGAATTTTTCCAAGATTGCGAAGCCAATGATGGAGTTATTGAAGAAGGATACCAAATTTAAATGGACGGAAGAATGTGAGACGAGCTTTCAGGAGTTAAAGAAACGTTTGACTACAGCCCCAGTGTTGATTCTGCCGGATATACGCAAGGATTTCCAAGTGTATTGCGACGCTTCTCGCCTAGGACTTGGAAGTGTGCTTATGCAGGACGGAAGAGTTTTTTCATATGCCTCACGACAACTAAAACCGCACGAACTGAATTATGCCATGCATGATTTGGAGTTAGCAGCAGTAGTGCATGCGCTCAAGACTTGGAGACCTTACCTTATTGGAAACCGTTGTGATGTGTACACGGATCATAAGAGTTTGAAGTACATCTTCACCCAGAAGGAGCTGAACCTTAGGCAGAGGAGATGGTTGGAGCTTATAAAGGATTATGACATGAAGCTTCACTATCATCCAGGCAAGGCCAATGTCATAGCAGACGCTTTGAGTCAGAAGAGTTATGCTAACACCCTAGTGAGCACAGGATTACCAAAGGAGTTAGCAGAGGATCTCAGGGAACTTCGACTGGAGATTGTTCCTAGAGGTTTTGTTGCAACAATGGAGGTTCAGTCTACATTGTTAGGAAAGATTCGAGAAGCTCAGAAGGATGACAAAGAGATTGCCGAGATAAAGGAGAGAATGAGCAAAGGAAAGGCCAAAGGTTTTCGTGAGGATGAGAACGACACCTTATGGTTTGAGGACCGTGTTTATGTGCCCAATAACACAGAGATCAGGAAGTTAATACTTTAGGAGGCTCATGACTCACCATACTCGATACACCCCAGAAACACCAAGATGTATTTGGATTTGAAGGAACGTTTCTAGTGGACAGGTATGAAGAAGGATATTGCCGAGTATGTAGCCGTATGTGATGAATGTCAGAGAGTGTAGGCAGAACATCAAAAGCCAGCAGGATTGTTACAGCCTATGCCGATACCCGAATGGAAGTGGGATAAACTTGGCATGGATTTTATCACCGGATTGCCCAGGACCAAATCAGGATATGATTCTATATGGGTAGTAGTCGATCGCTTGACCAAAGTAGCTCACTTTATCCCAGTGAAAACAACCTACACTAGTGCGAAGTTGGCCAAGATATATATGACCAGGATCGTATGTCTGCATGGAGTTCTGAGGACCATCGTATCAGATAGAGGAACACAGTTTACCTCAAAGTTTTGGCACCAGCTGCACCAGACTTTGGGAACGAGATTCGAGTTCAGTACAGCATTTCACCCGCAGACGGATGGACAGACCGAGAGAGTCAACCAGATTCTGGAGGACATGTTGAGGGCATGTGCGCTAGATTATGGATCTAGTTGGGATGACAATTTGCCCTACGCGGAGTTCTCATACAACAATAGCTACCAAGCCAGTTTGAAGATGGCACCGTTCGAAGCCCTGTATGGACGAAGGTGCAGAACACCGTTGATGTGGGATGAAGTGTCAGGACCCCGATTCCAAATCACACCGATCTAGCCTGTAACACCTCATATAACATTGCGGCCTCACGCACGGTACTCCCACGGGTGTCGCCTTACCATGGCCCGGGACCGTTTGCGCCTTTTGGCTCATGTATATGATAATGTCGCTAGCATCCATATGACAGAGAACCCGGGCCGACATGGCTAGTCGTGAACCCAAAGCGGCACTAACGTATGGGGACAGGCATACATGAATCAACATCGAACGTGTCGGTCAGCAGCGTGTGAGTCCGGGCTGTAGCACTGGGCTAACAGGACTCCGGGAACCCGGGCTGTAGCAGGCTAGGCAGGACTTCGGATGTCACCGCGTGACATTTCCCCGAAGGGACAGACACAGGAACGATATGATTCACTTGCCGGCCAGTCAGGTGTCCAGGGCAGTAGTGCTGGGCTAGCAGGACTCCGGTGAACCGGGCTGTAGCGGACTACTATGGCTCAAGGAGGCACCAGACTACATTTCCCCATAAGAGAGGCTGCTAAAGATAAACAACTAGATTGTCGGATCCCACACATACCAAGCATTTCAAACATACACACAATATGCTCGATATGTGCAAATACAACATGGCATCACAACAAAACTCTACAACTCAAGTACTTTATTTAAAGGGCTCCGGAGAGCCTTACATAACTTGTTCATACAGATAGGGGTCACATGACCCGACACTCAAGTCATACAATCATACAAGCACATGCGGAAGCAAACTGTCTGGGTACAGACACTAGAAAGAAAGAAGGCTTGACGAAGCCTGTCTATCTACATAGGCCCTTCACAAGCCTAGATCACCACCTAGGTGGCGCGTCACTCGTCGTCGTCGAGTTCTACGTAGAACCCGTCAGAAGGGGCAGTGTTGTCGTCTGAAAACAGTAATTAAAGCAACATGAGTACAAAGGTACTCAGCAAAGCTTACAACAGATCCTACTATACATGTTCATTCTCAAGAAGGTAGTGGGGTTATTGCAGCAAGCCAGCTTTGACTCTTGGCTAAGCTATCCTACGATACACCACTTGTGAAATAGTTTTTGCACACGAGTCCACTAATCACCATCTCAATACTCCACCGTGGATCCTCCCTCGTCATCCAACGAGAGGGCCATCCGCGGTACTCACACTTATCTTGAGGCTTTTAGTAGTATCCATTTACTTGTCTATGAACTGCATAAGCGACCAAGTAGTCCTTTACCGCGGACGCGGCTATTCGAATAGTTTCATACCCTGCAGGGGTGTACTTCATCACACACGCTCTCACCACTTATCGTCGCTACACGACGTGTACTCGGCAACCTTCAAGCGGAAGCCCAACGTGGGTGTCGGCCACAGCCTACCTAAACACTCGAGTCTCTAGTCCAGGTTTATCGCCTATTTAGGTTCCATCCGCAGGGAGTCCGGCCGAGGTTTCCACATACGGCCCCAAACGATGTGTGCAGGGTTCCCGGACACCAAACGGGCGACTCGGTACACCGTGCCACGAGCCTACCGCATCACAGCCCACCCCTTGGTCAGCGCTGTCCACGGCCTCCAGCTTACTACAAACACCAGAAACTACGTGCAACTCCTGGACAGAGGACAAGGGTGAATAAGAAGCCGAGGGGGTCCATTGGTTTCGGGCCCAATGTGTGGTAGTAGCTGAATCTTAAATCACGCATACAGATCTCAGTTCTTAGGGACGGTCTCAATGAAACAACCCACCATGTACTCCTACATGGCCTCCCATCGATACCTTTACCAAATCGTATTCAACACTTTACTCCCTTTACCAACACACACACTTTCACTCTAGTTCATCACCCTGATGAGCCAGACCTGACACAACTCTAAGCATAGCAAGCATAGCATTGTAGGAACACACAACATGGCTCAATCAACTCCTACACATGCTAGTGGGTTTCATCTAGTTACTGTGGCAATGACAGGTCATGCAAAGGAAAGTGGGTTCAACTACTGCAACACACAGCAGTTTGAATCGTGTTGTCTTAATGCAGTAAACGAGAGCAGAAGCGAGAAGATGGGTTTGTATCGAAATGATCAATGGGTTGCTTGCCTGACGGAGTGGTGGTGGGATACTGCCCTTCAGTTGGATACTCGTGAATATCCTCGGAGGCAGGACCTACCACGATGAGCATATCGAAGCACAATCAACACCAAGCAAGTGCAACAATATGATGCATGCTTGAGACATGGCAAGATGGATGTGTTGGGCTAATGCAACTAAGACCAGATGCGTTTGGACTAATGTGAATCAAAGATTCAAATTCCAAGTTCATAAATGGCCCATATTAATGCTTTATCTTGTTCTGTATAAAACAGTAGGTTAACTTGCTTAATCATGCATGAAACTAGTACAGATGGATAGAGTGGATTTTTCTGATCATTTTTCATATATAAATCTTTTCATTCTGAGCTATAGATTATTTTCTATGATTTTTTGAAGTTTGTGATAATTTCTGGAATTTCCAATATAAGAATAATTCCAGTAAATGCTTTACTGCGTCAGCCTGACGTCAGTGTGACGTCAGCAAGTCAACGGGGTCATCCAGGTCAAACCTGACGTGTGGGTCCCCTGTGTCAGTGTCACTGTTAGGTAATTAGTTATTTAGAATTAGTTTTAACTCTAACCCAGATTTATTTAGTAGGCGGGCCCCACTTGTCAGTGACCCTGGGGGGTCAACCCGTGGTCAAACCACGCTGACTCGCCGGCGTTTAGCCGCCGGCGACGTCCAGACGCGGCGGTGGAGTGCGGGTTCCCTCCTCCGGCGACCAAAAGGACGGCGGAGAGTACCTACGTGTAGCTGGGGGCGAGCCGCGTCGACTGGTGGTGGTAGTGGAGCTCGGGGTCGCCGGAATCGACGCCGGCGACGAGCCGTGCGGCTGCCGGGGTACGGGCATGGTTGAAACCGTAGCTAGAGAGCACGGCGAGGAACGTGCGAGGGTGCTACGGGTTCCTAGCGTTGCGGTGAAGCTAATGGCTACGGTGGTGTGGCCGTTGGATGGTCGGAGCCTCGTCGGCGACGAGCTCGTGCGGCAGCGCGTACGGGTGAGCTTCGTGCGGTGGCTACAGAGCTCGAGAGAGAGAGAGAGGAGAGGATGGGAAGGTGGCCATGCTCACGGCGGTTGCGACGGAGCAGGCGGCGAGGTCGGAGACGAGCTGTAGCAGTGGCGACGGCGGAGGGGATCTCCGACGGTGAGCGGCGAAGGTGAGGTCGGTGGCGGAGCTTCGGGGCAACCGAGCGCTCGGGGCTCGGCTTGCTCGAAGGAGTGGGCGACGGCGGTGCTGTAGGACACGGTGGTACGGCGCGAGGTCGACGGTGGGCGCGGCTACTCCGGTGAGGTGGCTGCGGCGGCGTCGGCCATGGTGGGAAGAAGGCGAGGGAGAGGCGATGGGGGAGAATGGCGATGTCCAGGGGCTCGGGGCGCGTCGAGGGAGGTCGGCCAGCTCATCCGCGGCGAGGGCGGCAAGCAGGTGGCGCGGTGGCGAGCTCGCGCTCGCCGGTGTCACCTCTCTGCCTACTCTGGCGAGAGCAGGCAGCTGACTGGCGCGGGCCAGCACAGTGCTGGGCCGCCAGGTGGGCTGCCAGGTAAGTTTCTCTGCCTTCTATTCTTTTCTCTTTTTATTTATTTCTGTACTGTGTTTTGAAATAGTAAAAATACTATTTCATTTGGAAAAATCCTGGAAATATTCTGGGGCACCTTTGAGATTATTCCCAACAGCCTAAAAATACCTTCAAGATTATTTGGGCATTTGAAAATATTTATAGCATTTAAAATGCCCAAATGCAAATACTTATGGCTTGTGCAAAAATCCAAGATGGCCTCCAAAAATATGAAACCATTTTTGGCAGAGGTTTTAGCCAAGACCAAAGGTGGTGAACATTTATGGAGGGCATTTCAGGTTCATTGAAAAGAATTTTAGTAAACCCTAGTTGTTCCAGGGGCGTGCTGGGGGTTTCTGGCATCCCCATTTCAGGTTTCTGTGAAATGTAGACATGATGCAACACTCTAATGCATGAACTAACTAGGATGTGACATGAAGTTGGAGACCGACAGTTGTTTGGACCAGACTTGATCAAGGAGTCTGAAAATAAAGTTAAGTTGATCCGAGATAGACTGAAGGTAGCTCAGTCCAGGAAGAAGAGTTATGCAGATTCGAAACGCAAGGAGGTAACCTATGAAATTGGAAAAAGAGCATATCTGCGAGTATCACCCTTGCGAGGAGTGAAACATTTTGGAGTTAAAGGAAAGTTAGCCCCGAGATTTGTAGGACTGTATCGTGTTCTGGAACGTATGGGAGAAGTTGCCTACAAGTTGGAGTTACCTGAAGGACTGTCAGGAGTTCATGATGTATTTCACGTTTCACAGCTAAAGAAGTGTCATGCTGAGATGGCCGATATACCGTTAAGAGATATAGTACCCTTGGAGGCGATTCAGTTGGACAGTGATTTGACCTATGAGGAGAAGCCAGTCAGGATTCTTGAATTTGCCAGCCGAGTCACCCGCGGCAAGGTTATCAAGTTTTGCAAAGTTCAGTGGGGCCACCATACCGAGGATGAAGCCACCTGGGAACGAGAGGATGATCTTCGCAAAGACCACCCACACCTATTTTCTAGCCAACCCGAATCTCAAGGGCGAGATTCATCTTAAGGGGGGTAGGTTTGTAACATCCCAAATTTTCAATTTGGAATGTTATACATAGATCATTCATGCATATCATATTTTATTGCATCTCGTTTAACAATCCTCAAAATCCTAAGCAACTAAAGGACCCTCGGAGAGAGTTGGGGATTTCCCTGTTTTCATATTTGAATTTTATCAAATATTGAAACGAGGATTTTGATTTTAATTATTTTTCTCTCCGAAAATATTTCATATTAAAATATATGAGAGGAGATAATATGACTTCTCCAAGATAAATGAAATATTGGGGGAAATATTAAGATCAAATATTTGATTTTATTCGGAGTTTATTGCTATTTTATTTGCGTTAGAAAAATTGCACGTTTTTCAAAGTTGCATTTTACGGCCAAGAAAATGTTCATCTCGTTCTAAATATTTTATTTAGACGGTGAAAATTTGTTTTGGCATTTTTAGATTTTTATTTTATTTTCCTGGATTTATATAAGTTTCGGCGGAATTATTAAAAAAATCAGCGCCCGACTGGGCCAAAGCCCAGCCGAGCCGGCCCAACCGCCCCACGCCTCGTCTCCGACCTGGAGACCGCGAGCGCCGCCGCCGCTAGCCGAGTCCGGCCGGGACTCCTCCCCCCCGCACCGCCTTGCCCCCTCCCCCAAGCAGCCCCCCTCCTTAAATACCCCGCCCCGGACCCCCACCAGCACCAACCCCGCCGCCTGCCTCACCCCGCCCCGCAGCGCTGCCGCCGCCGCCCTTGCCGCGCGCCGCCGCTCGCCCTTGCCGCCCGCGCCGCCCCACGCACCCCGCCGCCGCAACCCCGCCTCGCCGGAGGTACACGCCGCCGCCGCCGTCGTTCGGTTTATTCTAAAACCAATCCAGTTTTTTTTTTAAAAAAGAAAACCCTAGTTCGTTTTTTAGATCGGTCCGCCAGTTTTCTCGGTTTAGTTTATTTAGCGGACGTTCGTCCGTACGTTCGTTTTAACGCACGGTTTTCATTCGTTAGTTACAGACAACGAACGTTCGTTCGTTAGCCTGTTCGTCAGTTTTTCTTTTTCTCGGATTTTTCGCGATTATTTTCAATCGCGATCTCTGATCCGATTTTCGTTTCAGTTTATCTTTTCGCTCGTTTATCAGAATCAGGCGATTCAAGCGCCTAGATCTTCGTCTCGAAACCCTCTTTCTGTTTAATCAACTTGAACAAGATTTTGGTGCTATAAAATTTGACTTTAGTCCAGATTAGTAAACGGATCTTGTTTCTTTCGCAGTTCGAGTTTCGTTGCTCCGTTTGATTTGATTCTTTTTGCGAACCGGAGTTCTTAAGTTGAACTTTCTGGTTAGTTATTCTTATTTGAGATTTACCCATGCTTCTTTGCTTGAATGCTTATGTATGCTATTGTTTGTTTGCGATAGAATTTCCGGAGTGCGAAGCGTGCTACTACGAGTCCCTAGGTTTTACAGATCATCAGCAAGGCAAGTAACACATTGATCATACTCTTTTCATACTCAGTTTTTATGCATTAGTTCCAATCCTCAAACACTGCATGATTAGTATGTGATTAACATGTGGGTTGGGAAGTAGTTGATGAGGTAGAACCTATTGTCCAGTTATATTCAAACCTGGGGAGTTACTTCTACATATTGCTTACATTGCTATGCTATGCTCGTAGACGTGGATTGGGATTGAGTGTATCCATGACAGGTGTGAGATTGTTAATTAATGGTTCAACTTAAGGTGGCAACTTTAATACACAACTGGGTGGATTGCTTGTCGGGCACCTGGAGAATCCAGTGTTGTCCTAGGATATCCCAGAGTACCCGTGTGATCATCCTAAGGTCCGCCACCCAGGCTCAAAGGGAACTGAGATATTTTCATGCTAGAAACTTCCGTGTGCAGCCACAAGCTGTTATGGGCTCTAGCATAGTTGAGTAAGTTGCATTAGCTCTTGAAGAGGTGGATCAGCATGTAGAGGGGTGTAGGTTTGGTATGGTCTTCCCGGAGTAAAGAGTTAATGCTTCTGAAAGACTATGTCTCGGTCATCCGGTTCTCAAGCACCTTGTAGTGCGAGAAATCCAACGGAGGAGATCGAGTCTTGTGGGGAAAAGTGCGCAAACCTCTACAGAGTGTACAATCTAATCATGGTTAGCCGTGTCCCCGGTTATGGACAATCTTGAGTATCTAGTACTTGGAGTATCCTAAGTATCTCATCACTCTAAATTAATATTGTTGGGTTGATAATTACTTTAATTGGGATTGAGTTGGAGGAACCTTCTCAATGATGTTTCAACTACCATGATAGTTAAAATAAAGCTTATTCCTTTGTTGTAGGGAAAAATTGGCTTTTCGCAAAAACTATAACCATAGAGCTTTCCACCAGCCAAATATGCATGTAGTGATAGCATTATTCTGTTCTTGCTCTACTGTGTTATATTGCCAGCATATTCCATGTGCTGACCCGTTTTCGGGCTGCAACGTATTATGTTGCAGACTTTTCAGACGAGGAGTAAGGTTCGTTAGGTCGTTGCCGTGCAGCTCAGCTATGCCGTTGGAGTTGATGGACTCACTTTATCTTCGAAGCCTTCCGCTGTTATCGTATTAGGTGGCCTTAGGCCATACTTATTGTAATAAGTTCTTTTTTGAGACATTTGATGTAATAAGTGTGTGATTGCTACTCTGTTATAAATCCTTCGAGTACTCTGTGTGTCAGCATTACCGATCCAGGGATGACACTGAAGCACAGAGACTTGACCGTTTGAGGTCGGGTCGCTACATTTTGTGTCTCCTTAATTCTTCTCATATCACGGTTTTCCTAAATCTCAAAAGCTTCATCCACACAAAACTCAACAAGAACTCGTGAGATAAGTTAGTCTAAACTAATGCAAAAACCTTATCATTCTCTACTGTAGCAAATCACTAAAATTATTATTCAACATTGAATACTAAGTGACTCTGCATATTTAATGCTCCTATCCTCAAACAGAATTCATTAAAACAAGCAAGCATATGCAAACAATGCAAACATAACAACAATCTGCCAAGACAATACAGTCTGTAAAGAATGCAAGAGTGTCAATACTTATTCAACTCCAAACATTGTGAAATTCTACCACACCGTAGAAAATTTATGAGAGATTATTATGCAAAAAGTTTCAAAATTTTATCACATTCTGACTTTCCTCGGGAATTTTTGCAACATCAATAAACTTTCTGTTTTGAAACAGCAACATGTAGACTTGCAAAATAAGCATGGAAAAGGCTGTCAATGCCACTTTTATTGAAATAAAAGATGCAAAACTATTCTAAATAACAGAAATCAAATCCTAACAAAATAAATTGACACTCCAAGAAAAACACATATCATGTGAGGAATGAAAACATAGCTCCAAGTGAGGTTACCGATAATGTTGAAGACGAAAGAGGGAATGCCTTCCGGGGCATCCCCAAGCTTAGTTGCTTGGATCTTCCTTGAATACTTCTTCGGGGGTGCCTTGGGCATCCCCAATCTTAGGTTCTTGTCAGTCCTTATTATCCTCATATCGATATCTCACCCAAACCTTGAAAACTTCAATCACACAAAACTTAACGGAACTTTGTGAGATAAATTAGTATGATAAAGAGCAAACCATTCCACGTTTGGTACTGTCAAAGACAAGATTCATAATTGTTCTCACACAATGCCTACTGTATCATATCATTTCCACAATTTATATTGAGCAATATAAGCCATAGAAACTAAAAAAACAAGCAAACTATGCATTGAAAACAGATTCTGTCAAAAACAGAACAGTCTGTAATGATCTGGATAACTACCATACTTCTGCTACTCCAAAAATTATTAAATCTTAGGACCACGTGATAAATTTGTATATTAAACTTCTGCAAAAAGAATCAACTCAAAAGCACTCTTCTGTTAAAAATGAGTATTATTTTTGTGAGCGCAAAAGTTTCTGTTTTTCAGCAAGATCAAATCAACTATCACCCAACATGATCCCAAAGGCTTTACTTGGCACTTTATTGAAACAAAAGCTATAAAACATGATTACTACAGTAGCATAATCATGTGAACACACAAAAACAGTAGGTAAAAGTGTTGGGTTGTCTCCCAACAAGCGCTTTTCTTTTATGCCTTTTAACCTAGGCATGATGATTTCAATGATACTCGCATAAAAGATAAGAATTGAAAAATAAAGAGAGCATCATGAAGCATATGACTAGAACATTTAGGTCTAACCCACTTCCTATGCATAGGTATTTTTTTAGCAAACAACTTATGGGAACAAGAATCAACTAGCATAGGAAGGCAAAACAAGTGCAACTTCAAGACAATCAACACATAGAGAAGAAACTTGATATTATTGAGATATGTGAGAGCATAAGTTCCTTCCTCATAATAATTTTCAGAAACATAATGAATGGATTCAACAATATAACCATCACATACAGCACTCTTTTCAAGATGCACAAGCATAGAAGATTTATCACTCTTTATGGCATACATGTCATCATAATAATCATCAAAGATAGCAACTTCATTGTCATAATCAATTGAAACCTCTCCAAAAATAGTGGATGTATCACTAAATAAAGTCATGACCTCTCCAAATCCACTTTCATCAATATTGTAATAAGATTCAACACCCTCCAAAATAGTGGGATCACTACTACCTAGAGTTGACACTCTTCCAAACCCACTTTTATCAATGTAATCATCATAAATAGGAGGCATGCTATCATCATAATAAATTTTCTTATCGAAAGTAGAAGGAATCAAAGGATCATATTCATTAAGCAAAGCATCCCCAATCTTAGGACAAGCATTATTTGCAGGAAATAAATCTTCAAACATGTCATACTCATTAAACATAGCATCCCCAAGCTTGTGGTTTTGCATATCATCACAATCATTCTTATCAATAGCATTAATGGCACCAATAGTATAGCAAACATCATTATCATATTCTTCCAAGCAAGTGGTAAAAAGATTTACAAGATCATAAGGGATATCATTGTCTTCCCAATCATAATCATTACAAAAAGTAGTAGGTATCACAAAATCATACTCAATATCATCATCCTCCATCAACATATTTGATTCCTTTCATGAGGCACAATGGTGATAGGAGCAACATTATTTGGGAGAGATACCTTTTTACCTTTATTCTTTCTTCTTTTATTCTTCTTCACCACATCATGTGTGGGTTTAATTCATTTTTTCAAGCTTCTTGTTGAAGAGATTGATTGGATAGGAAGCTCCTCCTCGTTACCTGATTCATCATAATAAACACTAGGAGGGTATTGGGAAACATTTTCCCTTTCATTATTACTCTCTTCATATTCTATTTGTTTTCTTGACTTTAGATAATTGGAAATATAAAGATTCTCAATGCAATTTACCGTACAAAACATATAAATTTCCTCTAGATCAAAATCAAGAAATCTCTCAAGATTAAATTTTGGAATACCCTTAGTTATACGTTTCATTTCTTCATGCCCCAAAAGAAGACTAAGCTCTTTATGATGCTCAAGGGTAATCAAGTTATCACAATTTTTGGACACGATTTGATCATGAAAGAATTTGCATTGGAGATTTAAACGACCACGTTCATTGCAAAGTTCACAAGGATGGCGGAAAAAATTAAATCTTTGAGCACAATCATCTAGCCTCTCTTGCAACTTTTTTGTTTCTAAATATTTATGCTTCTTACAAAATCTATCTTCACTTTTTGGTGTGCAATTGCACTCCCAATTCACTCCGCAAAAAGTGGCATGCTTATAAGAAACATTTTTGTCATGACTTGTGCAATCATCATTAGCATTTTGGATATTCAAAGAATTCATACTAACAACATTCCAATAATGCTCATCATTCAAATATTTTGTGCCAAGCATTTTATTGACTTCTTCTTCTAACAATTGAGCACAATTTTCCGAACCATCATTTTCAAGAAAGATATTATAAAGATGATCAATAATATGATGCAATCTCAATTCCATTTTTTGTAGTTTTTTTTATAAACCAAACTAGTGATAAAACAAGAAACTAAAAGATTCGATTGCAAGATCTAAAGATATACCTTCATGCACTCACCTCCCCGGCAACGGCGCCAGAAAATAGCTTGATATTTACTACGCAACTTTATTCTTGTAGACACGTGTTGGGCCTCCAAGCGCAGAGTTTTGTAGGAAAGTAGCAATTTTCCCTCAAGTGGATGACCTAAGGTTTATCAATCCATGAGAGGTGTAGGATGAAGATGGTCACTCTCAAACGACCCTGCAACCAAATACAAGAAATCTCTTGTGTCCCCAACACACCCAATACAATCGCAAATTGTATAGGTGCACTAGTTCGGCGAAGAGATGATGATAAAAGTGTAATATTGATGGTAGAAATATATTTTTATAATCTGAGTAAATAAAAACATCAAGGTAGCAAATAGTAAATGGGCACAAAAACGGTATTGCAATGCTTGAAAATGAGGCCTAGGGTCCGTACTTTCACTAGGGCAACCTCTCAACAATGCTAACATAGTTGGATCATATGATTATCCCTCAAAGTGCAATAAAGAATCACTCCCGAGTTCCTATCTAGCGGAGAGCATAAGAATAAATTGTTTGTAGGGTACGAAACCACCTCAAAGCTATTCTTTCCGTTCGATCTATTAAAGAGTCCGTACTGAAATGACACAAAGCTATTCTTTCTGTTTGATCTATCCTAGAGTTCAGACTAAAATAACACAAAAGCAAATTCATATTCATAATACTCAATCCAACACAAAGAACTTCAAAGGGTGCCCCAAGATTTCTACCGGAGAAACAAAGACAAGAACGTGCATCAACCCCTATGCATAGATTACCCCAATGTCACCTCGGGAATCCGCGAGTTGAGTGCCAAAACATATATCAAGTGAATCAATACGATACCCCATTGTCACCACCAGTATTCAATTGCAAGACATATATCAAGTGTTCTCAAATCCATAAAAGTATTCAATCTGATAACAACGAAATCTCAAAGGGAAAAACACAATTCATCACAACAAGATAGAGAGGGGAAAACACCATATGATCCAACTATATTAACAAAGCCCACGATACATCAAGATCGTGACATCTCAAGAACACGAGAGAGAGAGAGAGAGAGAGAGAGAGAGAGATTAAACACATAGCTACTGTTACAAACCCTCAGCCCCGAGGGTGGAGTACTCCCTCCTCATCGTGGTGGCCGCCGGGATGATGAAGATGGCCACCGGAGATGATTCCCCCCTTCGGCAGGATGCCGAAAGGGTCTAGATTGGTTTTCGGTGGCTACAGAGCCTTGCGGCAGCAGAACTTCTGATCTAGGTTAACCCAAAGGGTTTTGGAATATTTGTGAATTTATAGGGTAAAGAGGGGGTGCGGGAAGCCAACAAGGTGGGCACAACCCACCTGGGCGCACCTGGGCCCCCAGGCGTGCCCTGGTGGGTTGTGCCCCCCTCGGGGCACCCCCCCAGGTGCTGCTCTGGCCCATTCTGGGTGTTCTAGTCCATAAAAAATCTCCAAGAAGTTTCGCGGTGTTTGGACTCAGTTTGATATTGATTTCCTGCGATGTAAAAAAAGAAGCAAAAAACAACAACTAGTGTTGAAGCTATGTACCTAGGGTAGGGTTATAGGCCTGACCTAGACACCCTCCTCAAGGACATCACCCTAAAGTCAGAAGCATTCGAAGGGTGCCATCATCCACTCGACCAGAAACATTCCACTTGGAAGAATCATTGCCACTCGACCGTAACAGAAACCACTCGATATACAGAAGGTCTAAAGTCACTCTGCACAGCAACGGTCGGACGTTTGCTCATAGACTTAATGATCATTTATAGCACTTTATTACGGACGTTACCTGTAACGTTCCCTCTTTATGTACATTGAACTCTTGGTAACGGAGGATGGCCGGGGTCTTGGCGCACTCTATATAAGCCACCCTCCTCCTCTGGCACAAGGGTTCGCACCCCCTGTAACACACACACACACGCATAATCCAATCGACCGCCTCCGGGCACCGAGACGTAGGGCTGTTACTTCCTGTGTGAAGGGCCTGAACTCGTAAAACTCGTGTGTACAACTTTGCCATAGCTAGGATCTTGCCTCTACATACATACCCCCTATTCTACTGTCAGTCTTAGATCCACGACAGTTGGCGCCCACCATGGGGCAGGTGTCTTAGCGACTTGTTGGTGAAGTTGCGATTTTCCCCGATTCCTATCGTCATGGTTCCCGGCGGAGGAATGGCTGAGGGCCGCGAGATCCGTCTCGGCGCACTCGTTTTCGTCGTCGACGACTCCGCCTGGCTTCAAGAGGCTCCACTCGACGTCGAGGCGCTCCCCGTCCGCGGGGCGACGCACTTTCGCGCGTGCGTCCACGGCGTCCTTCTTCGGGAGCCTTCGACTCAGTATTGGTCGGCTCCTGTGGCATCCTCGCTCCCCGCTGTTCACCGGCGCAAGCGTTCCGGTCGGTCACGGCTCCAGCAGTGGGTGAGGCACGCGGTGGCCCGCCAGTCGGCCACCCCACAGGTCGCGGCAATCGAGCCCGACGAAACCCTCTACGGCCTGTTCGACTGGCTCCGTCGAGACTGCATCCGAGTGCGACAGCAGTGACCCTGCGGAGGAAGTTTTGATGGTCAATGGACCATGCAGTCCTCCTGGTTTCCCCCGCGATGATGGTGGTGATGGCGGTGGTGATCCGTCGCGCGCTCACAAGGAGTACTGCCCCGAGCCTCTTTCTTTGCAGCGGAGGGAAGAGCTCCGCCGCCGCAATATGGATGCACTTCAGACTCCTATCGTTGGAGAAACCCCCGAGGCCCGGGCCTTGGAGGAGGTGCGCCTGGCCAACTTGGCTGAGCGCACTCGACTGGAGAACCTCCAGCACACACTCGACGAACGCGCTCGACAGCAGATTCCTGAGTCCAGTCGACGACAGATTTTTCCGCCTCCAACTCAGGTATACCGAACTCCGATTCAGAATCTCACAGCTGCAGCCCGAATAGCAGAGTCGATTCAGCCTTCCCAGTCGGAAGCTGTCAGAGGTTTGATGCAGATCCGGGCTTTACTCCGGGCAGCGGGAGAGCAGAACACAGCAGTATCTCAGTCGCGGAATAGGATTCATAGCAGATCCATGATGGCAGACACAGTTCAGTCGGCTCACAGCCCCAGATCGCCCCCGCGGCGTGAGGGACGTGGAGACCGACGAGATCAGTACAGAAACCGAGAGCAGTATGATCACCGACTCGAGCACGATGACTGTCGTCGAGTGCCCACGCCTCCCCCGGGGAGTGGGTCATATGTGCCAAGGCAGCACGATGACAGACGCCCTCAAAGTGGTGGGCGAAGAATTCCAGTCGACACCAGGGAGCCGGGCTTTGATGCGAGATATATTCTCGTTCAAGGTTTGGTTGACAGGAACAGAGCACACAGAGAGGGCCATGACAGAGATTATCTGACTGGCAGCAGAGTGCATGTTTCAGGTCTAGAATGTTTCAGCAGAGCCATCAGGGCTGCAGTGATTCCTCCCAACTTCATGTTGGCCACTGGAGTCAGCAAGTTCACTGGTGAGTCCAAGCCTGACACTTGGCTTGAGGACTACTGAGTGGCTGTATAGATCGGTGGCGGCAATGATGAAGTGGCCATGAAACACCTTCCTCTGATGTTGGAAGGCTCGGCCAGAGCATGGTTGAATCAGTTAGCACCTAGCAGCATATATAGTTGGGAGGAACTTGCCCGAGTGTTTGTTAGAACCTTTGAAGGTACATGCAAATGACCAGCAGGGTTAACAGAGTTGCAGTCTTGCGTGCAAAAACCAAATGAGACCTTGAGAGATTATATCCAGAGATGGATCACATTGCACCACACAGTGGAGAATGTGTCAGAACACCAAGCAGTTTGTGCCTTCAAGGAGGGTGTTAAGTATCGAGAATTGAATCTAAAGTTTGGTCGGACAGGGGATATGTCCCTGAGTCAGATGATGGGGATCGCCACCAAGTACGCTAATGGTGAAGAGGAAGACCGACTCCGGAGTGGCAAGCACAAAACAGTCGCCCAAGAAACCGGAGGAGGGAACTCCAATCGGAAACAGAAACGCAAGGCCGAACCAGCGGCTCCTGGTGAAGCTTTAGTTGTGGCTCAAGGAAAGTTCAAGGGGAAGCCAAAGGGCCGTGGAACCCCAAGAAAGTGAAAGATCAAGATGGAAATGATGTGTTGGATTTACCATGCCACATTCACACCAAAAAAGATGAAGAGGGTAATCTCATTTACCCTAAACACAACACTTGACAGTGTCGGCTCCTCATCCAGCAGTTCCGAGAGAAACAACCCAAGGAGAAGGAAAAGGAGTCGGACAAGGGTGAGGATAGGTAAGAAGATGATGATGGTTTTCCCAACATCAATTCCACTCTGATGATTTTTGCTGATGTTGAAAGCAAAAGTCGACTGAAAGTTATCAACAGAGAGGTGAACATGGTTGTGTTGGGTAACGTAGCAGAAATTCAAAAAAATTCTACGCATCACCAAGATCAATCTATGGAGTAATCTAGCAACGAGGGAAGGGGAGTGCATCTACATACCCTTGTAGATCGCGATGCGGAAGCGTTGCAAGAACGCGGATGAAGGAGTCGTACTCATAGCGATTCAGATCGCAGTTGATTCCGATCTAAGCACCGAAGAACGGTGCCTCCGCGTTCAACACACGTGCAGCCCGGTGACGTCTCCCACGCCTTGATCCAGCAAGGAGAGAGGGAGAGATTGGGGAAGACTCCATCCAGCAGCAGCACGACGGTGTGGTGGTGATGGAGGAGCGTGGCAATCCCGCAGGGCTTCGCCAAGCACCGCGGGAGAGGAGGAGGAGGGAGAGGGGTAGGGCTGCACCGAAAGAGAGACGTTCTCGTGTGTCTTGGGCAGCCCAAACCTCAACTATATATAGGGGGGAGGGGGCTGCGCCCCCCCTCTAGGGTTTCCACCCCAAGGGCTGGCGGCCAGCCCTAGATCCCATCAAGGGGGGCGGCCAAGGGGAGGAGAGGGGGGGCGCCCCACTAGATGGGCCCTAAGGCCCATCTGGACCTAGGGTTTGCCCCCTCCCACTCTCCCATGCGCCTTGGGCCTTGGTGGGGGGCGCACCAGCCCACCTGGGGCTGGTCCCCTCCCACACTTGGCCCACGCAGCCTTCTGGGGCTGGTGGCCCCACTTGGTGGACCCCCGGGACTCTCCCGGTGGTCCTGGTACATTACCGATAACACCCGAAACTTTTCCGGTGACCAAAACAGGACTTCCCATATATAAATCTTTACCTCCGGACCATTCCGGAACTCCTCGTGACGTCCGGGATCTCATCCGGGACTCCGAACAACATTCGGTAACCACGTACATACTTTCCCTATAACCCTAGCGTCATCGAACCTTAAGCGTGTAGACCCTACGGGTTCGGGAACCATGCAGACATGACCGAGACGTTCTTCGGTCAATAACCAACAGCGGGATCTGGATACCCATGTTGGCTCCCACATGTTCCACGATGATCTCATCGGATGAACCACTATGTCGGGGATTCAATCAATCCCGTATTCAATTCCCTTTGTCTATCGGTATGTTACTTGCCCGAGATTCGATCGTCGGTATCCCTATACCTTGTTCAATCTCGTTACCGGCAAGTCTCTTTACTCGTTCCGTAACTCACATCATCCCGTGATCAACTCCTTGGTCACATTGTGCACATTATGATGATGTCCTACCGAGTGGGCCCAGAGATACCTCTCCGTTTACACGGAGTGACAAATCCCAGTCTCGATTCGTGCCAACCCAACAGACACTTTCGGAGATACCTGTAGTGCACCTTTATAGCCACCCAGTTACGTTGTGACGTTTGGTACACCCAAAGCATTCCTACGGTATCCGGGAGTTGCACAATCTCATGGTCTAAGGAAATGATACTTGACATTAGAAAAGCTCTGAGCAAACGAACTACACGATCTTGTGCTAGGCTTAGGATTGGGTCTTGTCCATCACATCATTCTCCTAATGATGTGATCCCGTTATCAACGACATCCAATGTCCATGGTCAGGAAACCGTAACCATCTATTGATCAACGAGCTAGTCAACTAGAGGCTTACTAGGGACATGGTGTTGTCTATGTATCCACACATGTATCTGAGTTTCCTATCAATACAATTCTAGCATGGATAATAAACGATTATCATGAACAAGGAAATATAATAATAACCAATTTATTATTGCCTCTAGGGCATATTTCCAATAGTCTCCCACTTGCACTAGAGTCAATAATCTAGTCCACATCACCATGTGATTAACACTCATAGGTCACATCACCATGTGACCAACACCCAAGAGTTTACTAGAGTCAACAATCTAGTTCACATCACTATGTGATTAACACTCAATGAGTTCTGGTTTGATCATGTTATGCTTGTGAGAGAGGTTATTAGTCAACGGGTCTGAACCTTTCAGATCCGTGTGTGCTTTACGAATATCTATGTCATCTTGTGGATGCTACCACGCGCTACTTGGAGCCATTTCAAATAATTGCTCTACTATACGAATCCGGTTTTACTACTCAGAGCCATCCGGATTAGTGTCAAAGTTCGCATCGACGTAACCCTTTACGACGAACTCCTTTTCACCTCCATAATCGAGAAAATTCCTTAGTCCACTAGATACTAAGGATAAGTTCGACCGCTGTCATGTGATCCATTCCCGGATCACTATTGTACCCCTTGACCAACTCATGGCAAGGCACACTTCATGTGCGGTACACAGCATAGCATACTGTAGAGCCTACGTCTGAAGCATAGGGGACGACCTTCGTCCTTTCTCTCTCTTCTGCTGTGGTCAGGTCTTGAGTCTTACTCAATACTCACACCTTGTAACACAGCCAAGAACTCCTTCTTTGCTGATCTATTTTGAACTCTTTCAAAATCATGTCAAGGTGTGCGTTCTTTGAAAGTATCATCAGGCGTCTTGATCTATCTCTATAGATCTTGATGCCCAATATGTAAGCAGCTTTATCCAGGTCTTCCTTTGAAAAACTCCTTTCAAACAACCCTTTATGCTTTCCAGAAATTTTACATCATTTCGGATCAACAATATGTCATTCACATATACTTATCAGAAATGTTGTAGCGCTCCCACTCACTTTATTGTAAATACAAGTTTCTAACAAACTTTGTATAAACCCAAAAACTTTGATCACTCCATCAAAGCGTATATTCTGACTCCGAGATGCTTGCTCTAATCCATGGAAGGATCGCTGGAGCTAGCATACCTTTTAGCATCCTTAGAATCGACAAAACCTTTCTGATTGCATCACATACAACCTTTCCTTACGAAAACTGGCAAGGAAACTTGTTTTGACATCCATCTGCCAGATTTCATAAATGCAGCTAATGCTAACATGATTCCGACGGACTTAAGCATCGCTACGGATGAGAAAATCTCATCGTAGTCAACTCCTTGAACTTGTGGAAATACTCTTTGCCACAAGTCGAGCTTCATAGACGGTAACATTACCGTCCACGTCCGTCTTCTTCTCAAAGATCCATTTATCTCGGATTTCATGGCTTCTAACCATTTGTCGGAATATGGGCCCACCATCGCTTCTCCATAGCTCATAGGTTCATCGTTGTCCAACAACATGACTTCCAAGACAGGATCACGTACTACTCTGAAGTATTACGCATCCTCGTCGTCCTACGAGGTTTGGTAGTGACTTGATCCGAAGTTTCATGATCACCATCATAAGCTTCCACTTCAATTGGTGTAGGTGCCACAGGAACAACTTCCTGTGCCCTGCTACACACTAGTTGAAGTGACGGTTCAATAACCTTATCAAGTCTCCACCATCCTCCCACTCAATTCTTTCGAGAGAAACTTTTCCTCGAGAAAGGACTCGTTTCTAGAAGCAATTACTTTTGCTTCCAGATCTGAAATAGGAGGTACACCCAACTGTTTTGGGTATTCTATGAAGATGCATTTATCCGCTTTGGGTTCGAGCTTATCAGCCTGAAACTTTTTCACATAAGCATCGCAGCCCCAAACTTTTAAGAAACGACAACTTAGGTTTCTCTAAACGGTGTCGTCTCAACGGAATTGCGTGGTGCCCCTTTTAAAGTGAATGCGGTTGTCTCTAATGCCTAACCCATAAACGATAGTGGTAATTCGATAAGAGACATCATGGTATGCACCATATCCAATAGGGTGCAGCTATGATGTCCGGACACACCATCACACTATGGTGTTCCAGGCGGTATTAATTGTGAAACACTTTCCACAATGTCTTAATTGTGTGCCAAACTCGTAACTCAGATACTCATCTCTATGATCATATCACAGACATTTTATCCTCTTGTCACGACGATCTTCAACTTCACTCTGAAATTACTTGAACCTTTCAATAATTCAGACTTGTGTTTCATCAAGTAAATACACTCAGCATCTACTCAAATCATCTGTGAAGTAAGAACATAACGATATCCCCTGCATGCCTCTGCACTCATCGGACTGCATACATCAAAATGTATTACTTCCAATAAGTTGCTCTCTTGTTCCATCTTACTGAAAACGAGGACTTTCAGTCATCTTGCCCATGTGGTGTGATTTGCATGTCTCAAGTGATTCGAAATCAAGTGAGTCCAAACGATCCATCTGCATGGAGTTTCTTCATGCATATATACCAATAGACATGGTTCGCATGTCTCAATCTTTTCAAAAACGACTGAGTCCAAAGATCCATCTACATGGAGCTTCTTCATGCGTTCTATACCAATATGACTCAAATTGCAGTGCCACAAGTATGTGGTACTATCTTTACTATTTTATATCTTTTGGCACGTTCATGTGTATCACTACGATCGAGATTCATTTTAGGTGCAAGACCATTGAAGGTATTATTCAAATAAACAGAGTAACCATTATTCTCCTTAAATGAATAACCGTATTGCGATAAACATAATCCAATCATGCTCAACGCAAACACCAAATCTCGATGGTAGAGGGAGCATGCGATGCTTGATCACATCAACCTTGGAAACACTTCCAACACTTATCGTCATCTCACCTTTAGCTAGTCTCCGTTTATTCCGCAGCTTTTATTTCGAGTTACTAACACTTAGCAACCGAACCTGTATCTAATACCCTGGTGCTGCTAGGAGTACTAGTAAAGTACACATTCATAGAATGTATATCCAATATACTTCTGTCGACCTTGCCTGCCTTCTCATCTACCAAGTATCTAGGGTAGTACTGCTTCAGTGACCGTTCCTCTCATTACAGAAGCACTCAGTCTCGGGTTTGGGTTCAACCTTGGGATACTTCACTAGAGCAGCAAATGACTTGCTGTTTCATGAAGTATCCCTTTTGCCCTTGCCCTTCTTAAACTAGTGGTTTTACTAACCATCAACAATTGATGCTCCTTCTTGATTTCTACTCTCGCGGTGTCAAACATCGCGAGTTACTTAAGGATCATCATCTATCCTTGATATTTATAGTTCATCACGAAGCACTAATAGCTTGGTGGCAGTGATTATGGAGAACTATCACTATCTCATCTGGAAGATTAACTCCCACTCGATTCAAGTGATTGTAGTACTCAGACAATCTGAGCACATGCTCAACGATTGAGCTTTTCTCCCTTAGTTTGCAGGTTTAAGAAACTTATCAGAGGTCTCATACCTCTTGACGTGGGCACTAGTCCGAAATCCCAATTTCAGTCTTCGGAACATCTCATATGTTCTGCGACGTTTCAAAAACCGTCTTTGGTGCCACAATTCTAAACCGTTAGCATTACTCACTGAACTATCACGTAGTCATCAAAACGTGTATGTCAGATGTTTTGTAACATCTACAGACGACGCTGAGGTTCAGCACACCGAGCGGTGCATTTAGGACATAAGCCTTCTGTGCAGCAATGAGGACACTCCTCAATTTACAGACCCAGACCGCCTAATTGCTACTACCAACTTTCAACTAAATTTTCTCTAGGAACATATCTTAAATAGTAGAACTAAAGCGCATGACATAATTTGCAAAGACCTTTTGACTATGTTCATGATAATGAAGTTCATCTGATTATTGAACTCCCACTCAGATAGACATCCCTCTAGTCATCTAAGTGATACATGATCCGAGTCAAACTAGGCCGTGTCCGATCATCACGTGAGACGGACTAGTCATCATCGGTGAACATCTCCATGTTGATCATATCTTCTATACGACTCATGCTCGACCTTTCGGTCTCTTCTGTTCCGAGGCCATGTCTGTACATGCTAGGCTCGTCAAGTCAACCTAAGTGTTTTGCATGTGTTCCGAGGCCATGTCTGTACATGCTAGGCTCGTCAACACCCGTTGTATTCGAACGTTAGAATCTATCACACCCGATCATCACGTGGTGCTTCGAAACAACGAACCTTCGCAACGGTGCACAGTTAGGGGGAACACTTTCTTGAAATTATTATAAGGGATCATCTTACTTACTACCATCGTTCTAAGCAAATAAGATGCATAACATGGTAAACATCACATGCAATCAAATAGTGACATGATATGGCCAATATCATTTTGCTCCTTTGATCTCCATCTTCGGGGCACCATGATCATCTTTGTCACCGGCATGACACCATGATCTCCATCATCATGATCTCCATCATTGTGTCTTCATGAAGTTGTCACGCGAACGATTACTTCTACTTCTATGGCTAACGCGCTTAGCAATAAAGTAAAGTAATTTACATGGCGTTATTCAATGACACGCAGGTCATACAAAAATAAAGACAACTCCTATGGCTCCTGCCGGTTGTCATACTCATCGACATGCAAGTCGTGATTCCTATTACAAGAATATGATCAATCTCATACATCACATATATCATTCATCACATCTTCTGGCCATATCACATCACATAGCACATGCTGCAAAAACAAGTTAGACATCCTCTAATTGTTGTTGCAAGTTTTTACGTGGCTTGTATAGGTTTCTAGCAAGAACGTTTCTTACCTACGTAAAACCACAACGTGATATGCCAATTTCTATTTACCCTTCATAAGGACCCTTTTCATCGAATCCGTTCCGACTAAAGTGGGAGAGACAGACACCCGCTAGCCACCTTATGCAACTAGTGCATGTCAGTCGGTGGAACCTGTCTCACGTAAGCGTACGTGTAAGGTCGGTCTGGGACGCTTCATTCCACAATGCCGCCGAAACAAGATAAGACTAGTAGCGGTAAGAAGAATTGACAACATCGACGCCCACAACTACTTTGTGTTCTACTCGTGCACAGAAACTACGCATAGACCTAGCTCTGATACCACTGTTGGGTAACGTAGCAGAAATTCAAAAAAATTCTACGCATCACCAAGATCAATCTATGGAGTAATCTAGCAACGAGGGAAGGGGAGTGCATCTACATACCCTTGTAGATCGCGATGCAGAAGCGTTGCAAGAACACGGATGAAGGAGTCGTACTCGTGGCGATTCAGATCGCGGTTGATTCCGATCTAAGCACCGAAGAACGGTGCCTCCGCGTTCAACACACGTGCAGCCCGGTGACGTCTCCCACGCCTTGATCCAGCAAGGAGAGAGGGAGAGGTTGGGGAAGACTCCATCCAGCAGCAGCACGACGGTGTGGTGGTGATGGAGGAGCGTGGCAATCCCGCAGGGCTTCGCCAAGCACCGCGGGAGAGGAGGAGGAGGGAGAGGGGTAGGGCTGCACCGAAAGAGAGACGTTCTCGTGTGTCTTGGGCGGCCCAAACCTCAACTATATATAGGGGGGAGGGGGCTGCGCCCCCCCTCTAGGGTTTCCACCCCAAGGGCTGGCGGCCAGCCCTAGATCCCATCAAGGGGGGCGGCCAAGGGGACGAGAGGGGGGGCGCCCCACTAGATGGGCCCTAAGGCCCATCTGGACCTAGGGTTTGCCCCCTCCCACTCTCCCATGCGCCTTGGGCCTTGGTGGGGGGCGCACCAGCCCACCTGGGGCTGGTCCCCTCCCACACTTGGCCCACGCAGCCTTCTGGGGCTGGTGGCCCCACTTGGTGGACCCCCGGGACTCTCCCGGTGGTCCTGGTACATTACCGATAACACCCGAAACTTTTCCGGTGACCAAAACAGGACTTCCCATATATAAATCTTTACCTCCGGACCATTCCGGAACTCCTCGTGACGTCCGGGATCTCATCCGGGACTCCGAACAACATTCGGTAACCACGTACATACTTTCCCTATAACCCTAGCGTCATCGAACCTTAAGCGTGTAGACCCTACGGGTTCGGGAACCATGCAGACATGACCGAGACGTTCTTCGGTCAATAACCAACAGCGGGATCTAGATACCCATGTTGGCTCCCACATGTTCCACGATGATCTCATCGGATGAACCACGATGTCGGGGATTCAATCAATCCCGTATTCAATTCCCTTTGTCTATCGATATGTTACTTGCCCGAGATTCGATCGTCGGTATGCCTATACCTTGTTCAATCTCGTTACCGGCAAGTCTCTTTACTCGTTCCATAACTCACATCATCCCGTGATCAACTCCTTGGTCACATTGTGCACATTATGATGATGTCCTACCGAGTGGGCCCAGAGATACCTCTCCGTTTACACGGAGTGACAAATTCCAGTCTCGATTCGTGCCAACCCAACAGACACTTTCGGAGATACCTGTAGTGCACCTTTATAGCCACCCAGTTACGTTGTGACGTTTGGTACACCCAAAGCATTCCTACGGTATCCGGGAGTTGCACAATCTCATGGTCTAAGGAAGTGATACTTGACATTAGAAAAGCTCTGAGCAAACGAACTACACGATCTTGTGCTAGGCTTAGGATTGGGTCTTGTCCATCACATCATTCTCCTAATGATGTGATCCCGTTATCAACGACATCCAATGTCCATGGTTAGGAAACCGTAACCATCTATTGATCAACGAGCTAGTCAACTAGAGGCTTACTAGGGACATGGTGTTGTCTATGTATCCACACATGTATCTGAGTTTCCTATCAATACAATTTTAGCATGGATAATAAAAGATTATCATGAACAAGGAAATATAATAATAACCAATTTATTATTGCCTCTAGGGCATATTTCCAACAGGTTGCTCCGGCAACACCAAGTTATTTGAAGTGGTCCCAAACTGCCATCACATTCGACCAGTCTGACCATCCAGCACGTATAGCCACCCTTGGGAGGCAGGCGTTGGTGGTCGACCCAGCGTTTGCAGAGCTCAAAGCCCTGCTTTCCACCCAGCCGGTGCTTGCTGCCCCAATCAGCAAAGATCCTTTATTGCTTTATATTGCAGCCACTGGACAAGTTGTCAGTACAGTGCTCACGGTCGAGCGGGAAGAAGAAGGAAAAGCCTATAAAGTTCAGCGCCCAGTATACTATGTTTCTGAAGTTCTGACTCCATCAAAGCAAAGATATCCACATTATCAGAAGCTTGTTTATGGGATTTACATGACCACGAAGAAGGTTTCACACTATTTCTCTGATCACTCCATCACAGTCGTCAGCGACGCACCATTGTCAGAAATCCTGAATAACAGAGATGCAACTAGTCGAGTGGCTAAATGGGCAATTGAACTCCTTCCATTGGATATCAAGTTCGAGGCAAAGAAAGCTATCAAGTCCCAGGCAATTGCAGATTTCCTTGCCGAGTGGATTGAGCAACAACTGCCGACTCAGATTCACTCGGAGCATTGGACCATGTTCTTTAATGGCTCCAAGATGCTGAATGGTTCTGGTGCTGGGGTGGTATTGGTATCCCCCCGAGGAGACAAGCTCAGTTATGTCCTCCAGATTCATTTTGACCCCTCCAACAACGAAGCTGAATATGAAGCACTTCTGTACGGGTTGCGTATGGCCATTTCACCCGGCGTCCGTCGCCTCATGGTCTATGGTGACTCGGATTTAGTGGTCAATCAAGTGATGAAGGAGTGGGACGTCAGAAGCCCAGCTATGACTGGCTATTGCAATGCAGTGAGAAAGTTAGAGAAGAAGTTTGAGGGGTTAGAGCTCCATCACATACCCCGACTGAAAAATAAAGCAGTCGATGATCTGGCAAAGATAGGTTCCAAGAGGGAAGCCATTCCCAGCAATGTGTTCTTGGAACATATTCATACACCTTCAGTTCAAGAGGATCCTTTCACTGAAGAGCCCCCACAACCAAAGAGTGCCACTGATCCGACTGAAGTCGAAGTCCCAGCCGTGGTCGACTTGATCATGGAGGTTTTGGTCATCACTCCCGACTGGACAGTGCCGTACATTTCGTACATCCTTAGGAAAGAACTCCCAGAGGATAAAGAAGAGGCTCGGCAGATCGTCCGTCAATCCAAAGCCTTTACTGTCATAAGAGGACAGTTGTTCAAAGAAAGTGTGACTGGAGTCTGCCAGAAATGCATAACACCAGAAGAAGGTCGAGTGATCCTCAATGACATCCACTCGGGGACCTGTGATCACCATACGTCCTCTCGGACCATTCTGGCCAAAGCATACCGAGCAGGATTTTATTGGCTGCGAGAAAATGAGATGGCAAAAGAAATAGTCGACAAATGTGAAGGTTGCCAGTTTTACTCCAACATGTCTCACAAGCCTGCATCAGCCCTGAAGACCATTCCACTCATCTGGCCCTTCGCTGTTTGGGGATTGGATATGGTTGGACCTCTGAGGACTGGTAGGAGTGGCCACTCATGTGCTCGTGGCAGTCGACAAGTTCACCAAATGGATTGAAGCCAAGCCTATCAAAAATCTTGAAGCCACTACTGTTGTCAGCTTCATCAGAGAGTTAACATTCAGATATGGTGTTCCGCACAACATCATCACTGACAATGGGTCGAACTTCGATTATGATGAGTTCAGAGCCTTCTACGCTTCCCAAGGTACTCGAGTCGACTATGCTTCAGTCGCCCACCCCCAGTCGAATGGACAAGCTGAAAGAGCAAACGGATTGATTCTCAAAGGACTGAAACCCCGACTGATGCGCGATCTCAAGCACGCAGCAGGCGCCTGGGTTGATGAACTTCCATCAGTGCTTTGGGGATTGAGGACAACTCCCAATCAGTCGACTGGCCGAACTCCATTCTTCTTGGTCTATGGAGCTGAGGCCGTACTTCCGAGTGACTCGCTCCACAACGCACCACGAGTCGAGCTTTTCTCAGAAGATGAAGCAGAACAGGCACGGCAAGATGCAGTTGATCTCCTGGAAGAGGAAAGAGAAATGGCCTTAATCCGGTTGACCATCTATCATCAAGACCTGTGTCGATTCCACGCCAGAAATGTGAGGGGTCGAGCATTTCAGGAGGGAGACTTGGTTCTTTGAGTGGATCAGCAGAAACCACACAAGCTTGCTCCTGCTTGGGAAGGCCCCTTCATCATCACCAGAGTGCTCCATAACGGAGCATACCACCTTTACAACGTCAAGCACAAGAAAGACGAGCCACGCGCTTGGAATGCGGAGCTGCTTCACCCCTTTTACACTTAAGCATTCAGACTGTTGAGCTGTAATAAGAAATACCTTCTAGTTTGATTATCAAAGACACAGTTTTACAGTCTCCTAAATAATTGTTGTTTCCTTTTTTATACGTTGGAAATCCCCCAGTGGGTGCCTTAGACGCGAATCCGTTTCGCCTAAGTTTGAAAAAAAATCCTATCGAGTGAAGAGCAAGCCTCTCACTCGGAGGCTTAACTGCGAATCCGTTTCGCCTAAGTTTCAAAAATCCTGTTGAGTGAAGAGCATGCCTCTCACTCGGGGGCTTAGCTGCAGTACAGTACTTTCCTAAGTTTGAAAAATCCTACCGAGTGGTGAGCAAGCCTCTCACTCGGGGGCTTAGCTGCAGTCCAGTACTCGCCTAAGTTTGAAAAATCCTACCGAGTGGTGAGCAAGACTCTCACTCGGGGGCTTAGCTGCAGTCCAGTACTCGCCTAAGTTTGAAAAATCCTATCGAGTGGTGAGCAAGCCTCTCACTCGGGGGCTTAGCTGCATTCCAGTACTCGCCTAAGTTTGAAAAATCCTACCGAGTGGTGAGCAACCCTCCCACTCGGGGGCTTAGCTGCAGTCCAGTACTCGCCTAAGTTTGAAAAATCCTACCGAGTGGAGAGCAACCCTCCCACTCGGGGGCTTAGCTGCAGTCCAGTACTCGCCTAAGTTTGAAAAATCCTACCGAGTGGTGAGCAACCCTCCCACTCGGGGGCTTAGCTGCAGTCCAGTACTCGCCTAAGTTTGAAAAATCATACCGAGTGGTGAGCAATCCTCCCACTCGAAGGCTTAGCTGCAGTCCCGTACTCGCCTATGTTGGAAACACATCCCTATCCGCAAGGACGACGAGGTGCAGGTCGACTGCAACCTTCTCCTCAGAGCTATGTTACAAGTACAATGTATGCTCCATCCCTATCCGCAAGGGCGACAAGGCGCAGGTCGACTGCAACCTTCTCCTCGAAGCTACGCCACAAGTATAACGACGCTCAATCCCTATCCGCAAGGTCGACGAGATGCAGGACGACTGGAATCTCCTCCTCAGAGCTGCATCTCAAGTACGAAAGTTACTCCGAGTGAAGGGCAAATTCCACTCGACAGCAGTCACAAGCATATTCGGAGATAAACCAAATTCAGATAAATCTTAAGGTTCCGGACCGCGGATTAAAGTACTCAGTCATCAAGCCCGAAGGAGTTTAATGGTTACAAAATCACTCGGCATTCCGAGGCAAATTTAAGGTGAGGCATAAAAGTTTGTTCACTTCGCAGGAGGAGGGCTAGCAGGCTCGACGAATTCATCCAGGTCGATTCCGTCGGCAATCCGAGTGGCAGCAGCAATGAAGGTCTCCATGAAAGATTGGAAGTCGTGCTTCTTGGTATTGGCAACCTTGATTGCTACCAGCTTCTCTTCTCGCGCTTCCTTGCAGTGGACACGAACCAAGGACAGAGCCACATCAGCACCGCATCGAGCAAAAGACTTCTTCCATTCCTGCACTCGACCGGGAACCTCATTAAGCCGAGTCATCAGAGACTCGAGGTCATTCTGGAGCATCGCCCTTGGCCAGAGAATTGTGTCGATCCGCGACATTGCGACTTTCAGTCGAGCAAGATAGTCGACAACACCAGCAACACGAGATTCCAGTCGGAGTACGTTCATGGCAGCTTCGTCCTTCACAGGAGAGCGGATGGGGTCCAAGCTAGTCTCAACTCGCCCAGTCTCTTCCTCGAAGTTCTGGCAAAATTCTGCAGGCACAATTCAAAGATGTGTCAGTGGTTGTATGTCGAGTCGACAGTAACAAGTCAGTCGGGTCGAAGAAGATACCTTCAAGCATGATGAACAGCTTCTTAGCAAGACCTCCCAGATAGTTCTCCAGATCATCCCTCTTGCGACCAATGCCTTCCATCTTCTCGTTCAGATTGTTCTTGTCCTTCTTCAGGCGAGTTGCTTCCTTGTTGGCTTCATCAAGGGCAGTTTTCAGCTTGGCGTTTTCCTCCTCCAGTTTGCCGACTGAAGCTAGCTTCTGTTTAGCAAGTGCAGTTTTCTCATCAGCTGTTTTCTGCGCGGCCACAAGATCTTGGTCCTTTTTCGCCAGAGGTTGGTTCAGTTTCTCTGAAAGAAACAACGTTCAGTTCAGAAAAAGTAAAATAAAATCCGGTTCAGAGACGAATCAGTCAACAAGTTTTTCTTACCAGCGGCTCCAACCTTGTCTTTCTGCAGATTTGTCTTGGCCAGCTCCAGATCGAGATTGAGTTGAATCTGCTTCTTCTCCAGGTCAGCAAAATGAGCTCCAAGTTCACAAGATTTGTGTAAGCAAAGGACAGTCAATCGACAGATGAAAAGACCGGTTACTTCAGGGCAATGGTCTGATAAATTCAACAAGTTCTAAGACTACAGTCGACTGCCCGCAGCCAACTATAGTCTCGGGGACTACACCCACTGGGTGCACTTAGCGTGCCCCCACTGGAGTCCGCTCGACGTGGTCTGTCCAGGCCGAGCGTAAAAAAAGAGGCAAGTTGTTCTAAGACCGTAGTCGACTGCCCGCAGTCGACCACGGTCTCGGGGACTACACCCAGTGGGTGCACTTAGCATGCCCCCACCGGTTCAGGTTCCACTCGACAAGGTCCGTCCAGGTCGAGTGAGAAAATTCCAATTCTAAGAATACAGTCGACTGCCCGCAGTCAACTATAGTCTCGGGGACTACACCTAGTGGGTGCACTCAGCGTGCCCCCACTAGTTCAAAGATCCAATCGACACAACCTAGCAGACTCAAGATACAGGTTTGCTCAGTGGCAAATCAAAACACCCACTGGGTGTACGAATGCGAAACGCAGAAAGATGAAAAGGTTCTTCAAAGAAAGTTTTCAGGTAGCATATCCTAACAGAGCAAGCGACAAGCTAAAAATTCAGTCGGTGATCAACCAACCTGAACGTTGCTCTGAAGGGCTGAGCTGGCGTCGTAAGCCGCTTGGCTGGCTTCCCGGACCACCTTCATCTGCTCCATCATGATGCCCGCCTAGCGTATGGCTTCCTTGGCAGCACCCACTTGGTCCTCTGGGACGTGATGTGCGGTAAAGAGCGAAGATGGATCGGCTGGAGTCTGAGCAGTCGACGTCGAGGGCTGAGCACTCGTCAGTGGTACGGCGAAAGTTACAGAAGTCCGATTGGCATTGCCACCTTCCTGGATCGCTGTTTCGGTCGCCGATGCAGACGGAGGTGTCTTTCCAGCCGACGCCTTCCTGTTTCTTCTCCCCTGGGACCTCAGTGGCATGTCTTCGTCATCATCTGGAAGATCAACGACATGGGGACGAGCTGCAAAAAGAATCAATTGCCAGAAATTCAATCGACCCACAAAACGACCGAGTAAATAAGGACAAGATTATGAGAATCATACCTGGATTGCCAGAAATTCAATTGTCTTCATTCTTGTAAGTGGAAGTCTTGGAGGTAGCAGCACTGCAAATTTCAAGATTCAGTCAGTCATGTCTATAACAGTGAGTCGACCAAGACCCAATTCGTACTAAACAAGGAATTCAAGTCCAATTATTACCCAGAAACAGTGGGAATGGTCACTTTGATCTTGGGCAAGGCTTTCTGCGGTTTTGAGGGCGCGGCTTTCGGTTGCTTTGGTGCCTTTTCAGTCGGCGCTGGAGAAGACGTCCGAGGGCGCTTTGACGACTGCCCGGTTTGCCCGGTCGCTTTGCCGCGGACGCTTGCCGGATCGTGAGTGAGCTTGGATTGCCTTTCCCTGTGGGGAGGTGAGTCGACCTCTTCTTCATCACTCGGGTCGTCGCTCTCATCGTCCTCTTCACCATCAGAATGCCACTCGCCGCTCTCGCCTCCGCTCGCCTCCCCCTCCGGGTCCTGCTCGTGCTCTCCGTTGGGCATCGAATACATCTCAGTAAAAGTCTGGAAGACAACAAGCAAGACAAAAGTCAGTCGGTTGACTACAAGCAGTTACATGATAAATCAAGATGACACTCGGCAATTCAGAGTTGGACCTTGTCTGTTTCATATGAGTTGTCGAGTGGAGGGACTCTCCTGGCCCCCCTGGGGTTATCTTTGTTGCCAGTGATACCCCTCAACCACTTCTCCACCGTATCCTCGTCGACTTCTTCTGGATGGATCCGAGTGGAATCGTCGATGCTCGAATACATCCACATCGGATGGTCACGAGCTTGAAGCGGCTGAATGCGTCGTCGGAGGAAGACTTCCAACAGATCCATGCCGGTCACGCCATCACGGATGAGCTGGACCACTCGCTCAACCAGCACCTTCACCTCCGCTTTCTCCCCCGAGGTCACTTTCAAGGCGGAGGGCTTCTCTACTCGAGCCATGGAAAAGGGGGGAAGTCCAGTCGACTGACCCGGAGTCGGCTGGTCTTTGCAGTAAAACCAGGTCGACTGCCACCCTCAGACTGACTCGGGAAGGATTATGGCTGGGAAAGAGCTCTTACCCCTCATTTTAATCCCAAGACCCCCACAGATCTGGATCACTTTTGTCCTCTCATCACTCGGATTAGCTTTTTCGACTGACTGAGAGCGGCACGTGAAAATGTGCTTGAAGAGGCCCCAGTGTGGTCGAAAACCCAAGAAATTCTCGCACATAGACACGAAAGCGGCAAGATACACGATGGTGTTGGGGGAAAAGTGATGAAGTTGTGCTCCAAAGAAGTTCAAGAAAGCTCGGAAAAAAGGATGGGGAGGCAAAGAAAACCCGCGGTCGACGTGAGTGGCGAGGAGAACGCACTCACCCTCCTGCGGTCGGGGTTCGGTCTCGTCCTCCGGGAGCCGCGCGGATCCGTGGGGGATCAATCCCTCCTCGGCCAGATCGTCGATGTCGTCCTGGCGAATCGTCGACCGAATCCAATCGCCCTGGATCCAGCCGCGCGGCAGACCGGACCTCGATGAAGATCCGCCCCGGCTGGACTTCTTCCCCTTCGCCGTCGCCTTCTTCACGCGATCCAAAGCCACCGTCTTCTCCTTCCCCATCACAGTGGACAGAGCTCGAACAGAGCAGCGGCGCCAGGGCAGGAGCGGATGCGGTGGAGAAAACAGAGAGGAAGGAGGAAGAATGGGAACGCACTGTTCAAAAACCCCAGTCCGACGCCTTATATGAGGTTGCTTCCGAGTGACTGACCTGTGGACCCGGGCGAACCTATCAAATCCCACAATAGTCGCACGCGCGATACGTGGCGATAAAGGTGGTGCGGAAATTGAGGCGGCCCTGCCTAATCCAACCCGATTACTGCGACCTCCTCCGCCCCGCGCGCTTCCCAAAATTCGAATCCTGTGAGATCCGCGGGCAATAGAGCAACCTGTCAGACGGAAGATTTTCTCCATATCAACCCTCGAAGCTTTTCAGTAAAAGTTCACTCGACAAAACCAAGAATGGATCAAGGCGACTGAAAAAGAAGTTGGTGTCGCCGTGTTGATTCATCGATCCCAACAAGACACTTTCGAAGCGCGAAAATTGAGTCGGAAGTACTTTCAACTCCCTCTCCACTCAAACCCTGATCCATTCAGGGGCTAATGATGAAGCTATGTACCTAGGGTAGGGTTATAGGCCTGACCTAGACACCCTCCCCAAGGACATCACCCTAAAGTCAGAAGCATTCGAAGGGTACCATCATCCACTCGACCAGAAACATTCCACTCGGAAGAATCATTGCCACTCGACCGTAACAGAAACCACTCGACATACAGAAGGTCTAAAGTCACTCTGCACAGCAACGATCGGACGTTTACTCATAGACTTAATGATCATTTATAGCACTTTATTACGGATGTTACCTGTAACGTTCCCTCTTTATGTACATTGAACTCTTGGTAACGGAGGATGGCCGGGGTCTTGGCGCACTCTATATAAGCCACCCTCCTCCTCTGGCACAAGGGTTCACACCCCCTGTAACACACACACGCATAATCCAGTCGACCGCCTCCGGGCACCGAGACGTAGGGCTGTTACTTCCTATGTGAAGGGCCTGAACTCGTAAAACTCGTGTGTACAACTTTGCCATAGCTAGGATCTTGCCTCTACATGCATACCCCCCATTCTACTGTCAGTCTTAGATCCACAACAACTAGCACTGGGCACTGGGTCAATAGGTTAGTCCCAAAAAAGGATATAAAGTTGCTATAAAATAATTGTAAAACATCCAAGAATGATAATAAAATAGCATGAATACTTCATAAATTATAGATACGTTGGAGACTTATCAGTGTCCTAGGACCACCACGTGCATGTGGCCCAAAGATGCATGTTAAATTTTTTCTGCAACGAACATGCGACGAAAGGAGTTTAGTGTTGAAAATTGAAAAAAATAGATAACATTTGTCCGTTTTTTATACATTGATTGATGTCCCAGGGATTTAAATGTGAAAATTATCAAATTTGATCTACATGAGACCCGTGATAGTGTACGAAAATGGATTGCAAAATCATATGTGTATGTGTCCCTGGGTGCATGTTGAGTCCCCATGCAAGAAATTTCTAACATCGAGAATCTTGATTTTAAAATCCGGTAAATCCAAAACTAAGTTGAAATTCATAAAACTTATCGTGGTGTCATATGGACACCAATAGACTGTGATATTTTTTTCAAATTTGAGACGAGTTTTGATATAATCTTCTTACATACAGGAAATTATAAATAATTATCAACCAATATCGCAGACGGACTCTTTATTTGAACTGTGTGCGTTAGACCAACAATGCAAGTATCGTGCTTCGGTCAAGCAATAAAGGGGCGGAATTAATCATCAAAAAGGAAAAATCAATATAATATGTGCCGCGCACGCGTCCCGTGTGCCATACGAGCATGCGTGAGTTGACGAGATGCATACTAGCAGGCAAACCGGGAGGTCGAGGCATGTGCGTGTTCGCTACGCACTCACCATGGGGCGTGCTAGTAGCTGTGTGAAATGACGATAGGCATACCAGCAGTCCGCTGCGCAGGCTCACCGGGAGGCGAGCCAGCCCTTTGACCGCCGCCCACCTCGCTCCCACTGCTCTTAATGGCGCCCCCAATCCTCTGGTCATAATAGGCGGCCACACACCCCGTCCAAAGTTGTCACTGCCGCATGGAGTGTATTAGGATTTTGCCGAAGCGCACCATCGATGGGAGTGCAGACGCTGGGGCTGGTGAAGCACCCGCGCAACGCGTGAAGCTGGGCGCAGAGGTTTCTGTCACCACCGACGAGGTCTCACATGGGCATCAGCACGACCTTGACTTCATCGCTGTCGTCGTGCCTCCCCAGCCGGAGCCGGAGGTCCACAGCTACTCCGACAACGACTCTGACTCCGATGGAAAACTGGTTACCCCCCCCTTTTGTTGGGAACAGAAACCCTTGGTTATGTTCACCCAGTCAATGAAATCAGAGTAAGATTCATTAGATCCATGTAGTATATTGATTGTATGAATGGTATCTATGGTTAGTGATTAATTGTTTGTTTTGTACAAATGATTTTTTTGCTAATAATCCAACTAGGGTTAGCGTGCGTGCTAATAATTTGTAGCCAGATTTTGAGAATTGATTTTGAATGTCCTACATATATGTTTGTGCCTTTTTTTTCTTCAAGATCTTCAGAATTGATTTTGAATGTCCTACTGTTTCTGCTTTTTTTCTAGATTGCTATGTACACAGATGAGGCTTCGGCCAGCGGCGCCGCCGACTGTAGATCCTGCACCCGGCAGCGCGGGCAGAAGCGGCCACGTCCCTTGGATCTGAGGAACCCATAGAATATCGGGTGGACCGCATCAGCGATCTCTCAGACTCCATCCTTGGGAAGATCATCTTCCTTCTCCCCACCAAGGATGGCTGCCGATGGCTGCCGCACACAGGTCCTCGCATCTCGGTGGCGCGCTGCACCTCTTAATCTCGACTGTCGATGGCTATCTGTCGTTCATGATTTTGAACTTCATGGAGCCATCATCTCCTCCCACCAGGGCTCTGTTCAATGCCTATGCATCTCGGCATGCTGCCTGCTGCACATACCCTGCACGGTGGATGCCTGGCGGACATCCTGTCAATTTGAAAAACTCCAGCATCTTGAGTTCTACCATTACTATGCAAATAGTTGTCCACCAAGCGTTGTAGTTGTGCCCTAACCACCAATGTCCATCTCATGGTTTTCCTCCTCTCTCCACACCACCACCCTGGCCCGGTGTCATCTACCAGACAATCTGGTACAAATGCTTTGACTCTCACTACGAGAAAGACTCGCGCTTGTGGTGGTCAATCTGTAGGAGGCCTCACTGCACAACATCATCCACTCCTGCTGCCTTGCCCTGGAGTGCTTGCTGCTTGTTTTTGGAAAAGAAATCCGTATTCGCTATCTCCAAATAAAGTCTCCTCACCTTGTAAGAATTGGAATTTGCTTTAAAGGAGAGGAGCTCATCATCAAAGACGCCCCTTCACTCCAAAGGCTGCTCCTTGATTATTGTTATGCACCTTCGCAAATAATTGTGGTCTCTACGCCTAAACTGGTGAGGTGTAATTCCTGATTCGTTTGAAGGCTACAAGATGGTGGTTCGCTCCACACTTACTCAGGTACTCGTATATTATCATCAACACTTTTGTAATCATAAGCTGCATTTTTCATTTGTGTGCGTAAGTTTTATATCATGATCATAAGCTACATTTTTCATTTGTGCGCATAAGTTTTATATAATCTTGGAGTACACTTTTGGTACTAATATCATGTTCTATGCTCAATGAAGAGTTTGTCCATGGGTACCCTATTAATGGTGTTGAATTCAAGACCTTACATATCAGGATGTGGTGTTTTGATCTGAACATGATTATAGGCGTGCTGCGATGCTTTCCATGTGTGGAGAATTTGTATATAGAGGTGATGATATCAAGCACATTGATATACTTTACTAGAACTAACCGTTCAGCTATACTATTTTTTTAGACATTAACTTTTTTTAGTCTTCATGTCTATTTAGGCTAAAGGGCATGGACAAAAAGGTATATCCAATCGGTGGCATAAGAAGCACCGGGATTTTCACAGTTCTCACGACATTCATTTGAGGACAATAACACTAGAAGGATATGCATCCAACCATGGAAACTCTAACTTTGTCACATTCTTCCTGTTGAATGCGAGAGTACTATTGTCCATGAGGATTAAGTTTCTTAACAAAAACTTTCTTACGGATGGACATGTTCAATAGCATAAAAAGAAGTTTCAGGTGGACAAAGGGGATTTTGAACGTGCTCGGTTTCTATTTACAACAACTTGTCTTCATGTACCAGTAGATTTTCTAGCCCAGGATCTTGATTTTATGGATCAGACCAATCCATTTGATTGTGACTGCCGAAAACTTTGGTTGAGTTAGTTTTTATTGTCCTGTTCAATCTGGATTTTGTGTAAACCTGATGAACAATTAATCATCATGCTTGTGTACCTTCTGTAAGCTGGAGTTAGATATTGCTGCCCTTTTCCACTCGGCTTTGACCCATATTTTCTTTCATACAAAATGGAGCTTCTATCAAGAAGCCTCATGGTTCCGAGAGGAAACTTGGTCACATGATCTGTGTGCGAAACGACATACGTTGTATCTTCCCGCCTTGATTTATTTTATAGAGGCAACATGCAACTGTCCTAAACATATGAAATTATTCAGGGTTCATTTTGCCTTCTACACATTGTTTTTCCTATGAATTTTTAACAAATAGCCACCACGTTACTATCGCAAACTATCGTATTGGTGCAACCATGGGCGTTCAACTAACCATTTACTACCGCGGGCAGCTGTTTCATTAGACAGAACGACTATGAGCAGTCCGTCGCGCACGCTCACCATACCGAGAAGCGGCCGCGAGCGCTGCAATTTATGCTGGTTTTGGACTTTTGTTTTGACCCCCGCGGGAAGGTATGTAGAACAGTCCTCCATTCTCATCTACAAGCACTGCCGCCAAGGATCGCCGCCTGCTGTGAGATGGAGGACGAGCCGCCAACAAGTGGGGGCGAGCCGACCCCAAAGCACAAGAGCCTCTGGCGAACATGGACTTCATCATCAGCCTCCCCTATGAGATTTTGGTAACCATCATATCCCACCTCCCCATCAAATCTGGCGTGCAGACCAATGTCCTCTCGTGGCGCTGGCGGCGCCTATGGCATTCCACCCCCTGGACCTCATCGTCGAGCACGAGTTCTGCAGCGGGGAGCAGCAACGCCTGGACGCATTGTCCCACGTCCTCGCCATGCACCCTGGGTCGGTCAGACGCCTTGCTATCAGTAGGTTCAGTCCCCACTGCAAGGCCGAACCCAGGTTTCACTACTTGTTCCTATCCCCAGCCCTGGATCGGCTCGAGGAGCTCAACCTTCATGCTAGACGTCCTTGCTCACTGCCACCGTCCGTGCTCCGCCTCACGCCCACGCTGCGCCACGCTACATTTAGTCAGTGCATTTCCCCCGGATCAATGCCGCGCATGCTCTTCATCACCCTAAACTTAAGCACCTCGAGCTCATTGCCGTCCGCATCTCGAAGGAGGATTTGGAGCGCCTGCTCGTCGGCTGTACAGCGCTCGAGTATCGTCGTCATCTTCATGTGATGGATGGGTTCAGTAGCCTCCACACCACCTCAGTGAATGTCCGTGCAATTTATGTGCATTGCTGGCACCGCCCAAGGCTGTCAGTTGAGGTGTTTCACGATATTGTCATTAAGAATGTGCCTTTCCTCGAGAGATTGTATGTTCTTGATAAATTAGGTCCAGCAAGAATCAGGGTCATTCACGCACTGAAATTGACAGTGTTGGGCTATTCGTGTGCTGAATTCAACGAACTTGTTACTGCATCATTATCCGTTCAGGTACAACAGTCTTCTCCTTCTCCTTCTTATGTATTATTAGATAGCACATTTTATCTAATGTTGTTGATCTATATGTTCGCCTGTCATCCAGAAAATGATTCCCACAAGCTTGACCCGGCCTCTCCGCACAGAGAAGATCTTGGCACTACAATATGTCGGCCCTGATCTGGATGAAGTTGTTAGATTCCTTAGATGCTTTCCTTGCACGGAGAAGCTATACATCAAGGTGATGCTCCTTTCCTGTTAATTGTTAACCACAACGGAGCTTAATTTTTTGTTACTTATACCCATGATTACAATGACAAATGTAGAATGATTTCTAAAGGAAATTTGGAGGATTTCAATACATATATCTTTTGACACTACAACAGGAACCCCCCTTTAGCAACGCATCAATGTGTTGCTCTAGTCCATATAATCGTTGCTACGGTCTACACCAACAGATTTGTATGCGTTGCCGTTGGTGGCGTTGCAAGGGTCTACAAAAACGTACTCCCTCCGTCCGGGAAAAGTTGTCTCCGCCGATATTTTACAAAAACCCCCTTCTCTTTCCTCCAACAAGCCACGCAGCCCACTGCGCCTCATCTCGCCTCTCTTCGTCGCCTCGCCTCGCCTCGCGCCGGCCGCCTGTTCTGCCGCCTCGCCACCTGTTCCGTCGCCACGCCGCCTGCTCCGTCGCCTCGCCACGCGCCGTCCGCCTTCTTTGCCTCGTCTCACCGCTTCTCTTCATCAGCACCAAAAGATAAAGAGGAAACGGATCCCCTTTTCGGCAAAGCCCACGACTTGTCGGCCCGACGACGGCGCTCATGTCCTGCACGGGGTTGGGGCTCGATCTGGAGGCACGGCAGGTCCTCGAGCTCGTCATCCACCACCTCCTCCTTCCAGACTCCGAGCGGCAGCTGCGGAAGTCAACGGCGCAGTGAAGACGACCACGGCTCTTGGCGACTGAGCCGCCGTCGCCGTAGAGATGCCGCCGCTCGCGCGCGCCCCTCTCCGCCGCCTCCTGCTCTCCTCGCCCCCAGTCCTGTCGCTCTGCTCCCCCTACATGGCCGTAGGCCGCCGCAGTGTCGGCGGCGGTGTCCCTCCCCTTCTCCTGATGCTCTCCGCTCGCCCCTCGGCGTGGCGTGTCGGCGAGGGCTTCCTGGCCGCAGGGGCACTAATCGGGGCCTCCTTGCGAGGCAGGAGCTTCTGTGCCCGCGCCGTCGGCATGGACGACGAGGCGCCCTCCAGCTCCGCCGCCGGCAGCGTCTACGACCTGGCCGCGCCTTACCTCACCGTGGATGACATTGCCGACGCTGCAAATCTTGACGAGGTGAGTTCATTCTCTCGGCATTTTGGGATTCAGACAATCGGATTATTTCATGTGGTTCTAGCTAACACAATCTGAACATGTTTCGGCCTTACTGTCCATGGCTTGCTTGTTACAGATGATGCACAAGATTTGTCAAAGATCTCCATAATCACCATATATGCAACGGGTAGAACCTGGCTCGAGCATTTCGAATGCTGCAAGCTCAGCGACCACGTCCTTGTTCGAGCATTTCAAATGCTGCAAGCTCAAATTTTGTTAAGCTTGACTGAATGTAGTAAATTCAGTTTAACTCTTAATATGTACTTTGATGTAAATTTGGACATGACTACAGCCCATCTCAGTTAGACAATATTCTGAAGAATAGAAACTTAAAGTGTAAGTTGCTGAGTCAAATTACTCCTGAAGCAAATTTGATGGAAATTACTCCTTTTGTGATAATATTCTCTAATTGTAGTTCAACAATGTTTTCTCTCAATCATTACAACTTACTTTTGATTTGCTTCTACTCCAGGTGAAAGTCATTTATCTATTTGCACTGGAGATACAGATCAAACTGAAAGTCATTTATCTATTTGAAATACTGGCTGAGGAGTTGAGGTAAAACTTCCAAGGCTTCCTTTTGTGATAATAAAGACTCAAGCTCAATCTGTAAAATGGAGTACTCCATCAGATTGAATTCTCTAACTGAAAGAAGAATGGAGAAGAAGAAGAAGAAGAATGGAGAAGAAGAAGAAGAATGGAGCAGAAGAAGAAGAATCGAAACAAGACAATACTCCAAATTAGTTAGCCATTAGTGCTTTAGATTCTTCTTTTTCTCCATCCTTGTAATGACCCTGTACAAGTTAACTTCACACAGAGGGAGTATTTATTGAAGATATTATTTCTCTTAACTGGAGTTTTGTCTTTACATCTTATGTGCGGTTGTTGCCGCGGCCCCGGGAGCACGCGCCGCCCGGAGCCGTGCCCGCACCAAATGGTTGTGTACTCCTACTCCACTTTATGAGTTTTTTTAAACTGCCAAATGATAATTTACTGAGGATGCAGAGAAGATGCTAGTAGTATCTCTCACAAGAAAATGACAGGTTCTGAACATCAACTTGACAGATCAAAACCTGACAGAAATTGACAGGTTTTAGAAGAAAATGACAGGTTCTGAACATCAACTTGACTGAATAATATAGTGTCAATTCTAATTGTTAACAGCAGAATAATACAATTAACAGCATAGTAATGGAGTGAGAAATCTTACTGTAAATTCAATTACTGTAGTTACTGAAACTTCACTGTAAATTCAGTTAACAATCAGAATTATGTAATGGAGTGAGAAATCTCTGGATTGATCATAGTGTTGTGACATGTTCAGACTAGGAATAATCTTCAGTTTAGGAACAACTTTGATGATTCTCTGGATTGATCATAGTGTATTCTTTGTACTTTATGCTCTCTTTTTTGTCAAGCATGCATGTTCTGCTCTTCTACTGTTTTTTTGTCGAGCAAGCATGCATGCAGTATAGAGAAGTGTTGATGCATCAGAACTAATTGTTGATGCTGGCATCAAACATTATAATGACTGAATTTGATCTACTCCAATAATTTCCTCCATTCTTGATCTACCACTGTTCCTATACTTCCCAAATTGATCTACTCCAATAAATCCAAGATTGTTTGTGTTGCACATTTTAGACCATTTTACAGAAACAAAGGAGTACAAGAACACCAAGATTTTATACTACATCCTTTTTTGTTTTCAGCAACTACAGGCAATAATTCAGGGTTTGGATTTATCAACTTCCTTTAGCATAGTGCACACCTGTTTATTTCCTCTCTAGTGGCCTAATTCTAGTGGAACTTTGGTTGGTTAGTGCTCTTCTGTTGCTTTCGACTAATCTTAGTTTGACGGACCTAACTTGTGCTCATTTCCAGTGGACTTCACATTCCAAAGGAGGGACAGAAGAGCACTCTACCTGACAAGGACATGGCATAGGTTGCAGACAAATACTGTGAGCTATCTCAGTTTAACTACGTATTGCTTCAAGTAATTGACACAACTGCAATTTTTTTTCTTTGTACAATATGGCAGTAGAGACCATGACAGTACTGAACATATACTCTTGTTACTCTTGTTCTTTTTTGCCTAGCACTGGATGTTGTCCTGGACATGTGTTAGTTCCATGTATTCTGGACATGTGTTGATGCAATATGATGCTTCCGTGTTGATGTCACTATTTCTGTTTTATGGCTTTTTTGAATCTAAACCATGACAACTTTACTGTTTTACTCTGCAATACATGCTCATTTCCTGACATTCTTAGCAACAATACATGCTCATTTCCTGGAACAGGAGCAGCAGCAGCACAAGGAGCAACTCCTTACAGCACAATTCTGGAGTACTCTTGGTGTAAATCAACTTCACTAATTTTCAGGTACAGTACTCTGATGGAACAGCAAAGATTTCACAAAGAACAGCAAAGATTTCACAAAGTACAGTGGTTACATAAGTGTGCAGAATGACACAAGTTCAGATCAATCAGCCACAATTGACACTGTAACTGAAACTGCAATTGACACAGGTCCATTTTTCAGGAAAAGTACCTACAGCCAACAACAGTAGCAGAGGCAATCGCCGACAGCAGCAGCAGATGCAGTCTCCAATAGCAGCAGCAGGTCCGCTCGGAGTCGATCGGGCAGGCTGCAGCGGTAGCAGTAGGTAGCGGGCGGCGGCAGCGTCAGCAGTACGTAGCGGGCGGACGGCAGCGGCAGCAACAGGTCCAGCCATCAGGGAAGATTCTCGTGGCCCTGCCTGCCGAAGTCAGCGAGAGGGGAGCGGCGGCTGGGGTTGCCGCAGGCGCGAGGAACCGGCCAGGGACCCGAGCAGGGCGATGAGGAGGAGGCGCCCGTCGAGGTGGTCGCCTTGGAGGAGCAGCCGCAGTCGGGGTCGGGCTCCTCGATGACGTAGGCGGCGCCGGCGCTGGAGGCGATGCTGCTGCCCCGCTCGCCGGCCGTGCTCGAGCCCCTCGATATCCTCCCTCCTCCGGGACACAGCCGTGCTGCTCCCGTCCCTGGACGCGGCCATCCTCCTCGGCGATCTCGTGGCCGGCAGCGGCGGCGAAGTCCGCAGGTAGGTCAGCAGCACGGAGGGAGAGCGCGGCCTGGGCTTCGCTGGCGGGGGCTGAACGGGGGCCGGATCGGGCGACGGAGGAAGGAGGAAGAAGTTGTGGGAGGGCTGATTTGCAGCAGTTTAAAAGGCAGAAGTTTTTTTTTTTCAAAATTAGAGTTGAACTAACGCGCGGATAACTTTTCCCGGACGGAGGGAGTATATAGTTTCGTTGGTAGTTGACGTGAATAAGCATTGCAAGGTAGCAACAGATATAGTTACAGACTTACAACACTTCATATGCGTTGGTAGCTACAATGCACAAATAGAGAGATGTTCCTACATAACTTGAACCATTACTAGTATTTATACATTCCTAACAACCACTAGGTCAATGCTGACATTGCAAGGAGCAGCAATCTTGTTGTAGGGTGAAACCCTAAGATGGATCTTTTCACACTTGGATGGGGAAAAGGGATGAACACCAAGAAACACAAAGAAGAAATCACTCCAACAATACCCAATGACACATCCACTAGAGTAGCAACACAAGATCCACAAGTTCACAAACACAACCAAAGAAAAGATGCAATGATAAAGGTTTTTCCCACTCCTAGGAGATGAGGTCTTGAAGGTAAACTTCTCCTTGTGGAGGACTTGAAATCCACAAGGATTCTTCCCTAATGGGGTCTTGATCCACAAGAGGGAAGGTAGAAGGAGCAAAGCTCACAAATATCTCATCTAATACTCTGCTAACCCTAAACATAACCCTAGGTATGGAATATATAGGCTTGGGGTCGAAGTGGTTGGAGAGGGGCTCGAACAGGTGATCACAGCCGTCCATCCTAGAGAGCCCGTGCGCACGAGGTTAGTGGGGCCCGTACGCACGGGGGTCCCGTGGGCACGGTACACGCCCGTGCGCATGGGGTGCCTCAGTGCCAACTCCCAGGATAGTCCGTGGGCACGGGGTCTCGGGGGCCCGTGCGCACGGGGTCGCCTGGGACTTCCTGTCGAGCTGCTGTAGTGATCTGTCTTGATCCGCGTGGCCTTGGGGTGGTCCTCCTTCTCCTTGGTGATGCTCCTGAGCTTCTTGGTGGTGTTCCTCTTTGTACCTAATGAGGCATAGCATATTTTGGTGAGGTAGCAACCAAGTTCCATTTGTATCCATATGCAAGTCAAGTAGGAAGGAGTTCACCTCGGTTTCCAATGCACGTGCTCTAGCTCTTGTCATAGGTCCATGTGGGGCTTGATGTGTTGGTGTAGAGTCCATGGGGATGATGGAAGGATGCTCCGCATCATCTCCCCCCCCTAGGGGAGATCCGTCCATGGATCGTGATCTTCATCACCATGGTACTTGGCCAAGTCTTTGACGTTGAAGATGTCGCTTACGTTGTACTTGTCGCGTGGGATGTCAATCTTGTAAGCGTTGTCGTTGTAGCATGCTATCACCTTGAAAGGTCCATCAGCGCGTGGTAGTAGCTTTGACTTGCGCTCATTGGGGAAGCGGTCTTTGCGAACATGAAGCCATACAAGATCGCCCGGTTGGAACGCCATTGGTGTCTTGTTGATGTTGAGCTTGGTGGCGATGCGGTGTAGTTGACGCTCAATTGTTGCCCTTGTATCTTCATGCATCTTCTTGAGAAAACTTTCCCTTGCACTAGCATCCATGTTTGCCCCTTCTTGGAGCGGAAGAGGTAGAGTGTCCAATGGGGACAATGGGTTGAAGCCGTAGACAACCTCGAAGGGGGACTTGCCGGTAGTTGTGTGTCGAGCTCGATTGTAGGTGTACTCGGCGATTGGTAAGGACTCCTCCCACTCCTTGATGTTCTTCTTGATCAACACGCGTAGGAGAGTAGATAGCGTCTGGTTGGTGACTTCCGTTTGACCATCGGTTTGAGGATGATAGGTAGTTGAGAATAGAAGCTTGATTCCGAGCTTGGCGCAAATGGTCTTCCAAAAGTAGCTTAAGAACTTGACATCACGGTCCGACACAATGGTCCTTGGCACTCCATGCAACCTCAAGATTTCCCTACAAAAAAGATTAGCAACATCTGAAGCATCGTCTATCTTGTTGCATGGTATGAAATGTGCCATTTTTGAGAATCGGTCCACAACAACAAATACGGAATCCTTTCCATTGCGAGTTCTAGGCAAACCAAGCACGAAATCCATACTAATATCTTCCCATGGTTGATATGGAATTGGAAGTGGCATATGTAAACCATGCGATTGTGCTTTGGACTTAGCTTTGCGACATGCAGAGCATTTGTTGGTGAAGCGTGCCATGTCGCAGAACATCTTTGGCCAAAAGTACTTGAAGGAGAGTGTGGCGAAGGTCTTGTAGCGTCAAAAGTGTCCCATGAGTCCACCTCCGTGAGCCTCTTGCAAAAGTAACAAACGAAGAGAAGACTCGGGTATACAAAGTTTGTTAGCACGCATAAGGTAGCCATCTTTGAGATAAAAGTTCTCCCAACAAGTATGAGTAAGACACTTGGCATAAGGAAGTGCAAAATAAGGATCATTCTCATAAAGATCTTTAATATGCTCAAATCCAATCACATTCAACTCTAGTTGAGTAACAAGCATGCATATGCGGGAAGCATCCGCCACAACATTTTCTTTGCCCTTAATGTACTTGATCACATAAGGAAAAGACTCAATAAATTCACTCCATTTAGCATGTCGTTTATTCAACTTAGTTTGACCTTTTAGGTACTTAAGTGTCTCATGATCGGTATGTATGACAAATTCATGTGGGCGAAGATAATGCTCCCAAACATGCAATACTTGCACTAAAGCATACAATTTTTTGTCATATATAGGATAGTTTAGTTGAGCACCAGAAAGTTTTTTGCTAAAATAAGCAACGGCTTGCTTTTCTTGCATCAAAACTCCGCCAATGCCATGACCGCTAGCATCACAATGAACCTCAAAAGTTTTGGTGAAATCGGGTAAGGCAAGAATTGGGGCATGTGTATGCAAAGATTTGAGCTCATCAATTGCGGTAGATTGAGTTGTTCCCCAAACAAAAGGTGCATTTTTCTTACTCAGAGCATGCAATGGTGCGGCAATAGTGCTAAAGTCTTTCACAAAGCGACGATAAAAACCTGCTAGACCAAGAAAACTACGCACTTGTTGCAAATTAGAGGGTTGGGGCCAAGTTTTAATTGCTTCAATTTTATACTCATCTACATGAACTCCCTTGGAAGACACAACAAAGCCCAGGAAAACGATCTTGTCAACACCAAAAGTGCATTTATCCATATTAGCATAGAGACGTTCTTTTCTAAGTGTTTGCAAAATGGCCCTAATATGATTCACATGTTGTTTGAGGGATTTGCTAAACACAAGAATGTCGTCAAAGTAGACCACAACAAACACTCCAATGTAAGGGCGAAGCACATAATGCATGAGACGCATGAAAGTACCGGGTGCTTCCGATAAACCCATAGGCATAACTAACCACTCATACAAACCAAACTTTGTTTTGAAAGCGGTTTTCCATTCATCACCCTCTTGTATGCGGATTTGATAGTAACCACTTTTAAGATCAATTTTTTAGAAAATAGTGGCACTGCTAAGCTCATCTAACATATCATTGAGGCGTGGAATGGGATGCCTATAGAAAACGGTGATAGCATTGATAGGTCTACAATCGGAACACATGCGGAAGCTACCGTCTCTTTTTTGGGACAAGAATGACCGGTACGGCACAAGGACTCAAACTTTCGTGCACATGTCCATGGTCTATGAGATGGTGTACTTGCCTTTATATTTCTTTGGTTTCTTCTCGGTTGACACGGTATGGTGCTTTGTTAGGAAGGGGTGCGCCGGGTATGAGGTCGATCCGATGTTTGATGCCAAGTAGAGGAGGAAGACTGGGAGTTAGCTCATCGGGAAAGACATCCACGAATTCCTGCAACAAATTAGACAACACTATAGGAAGAGGATTAGGAGTGTTAGTCTTTGCCACCTCATCTTTGCATATTAGGACATAGTGGATGACACTCGATGGGTTCTCACACACTTCTCTCATCTCTCTTTTTGTAGCTAGGAGGACTAAGTTTTTCTCTCTTGGCGAAGAGTCGCTCAATTTTGTCTTGTGAAGTTCACTTTCTTTTTGGTGGTTCACTCCCTCACTAGGCTCTCCTCGGTGTGTGGTTGCTTGCTTGTCGGCGATCACTTGGCTTGGAGACATAGGTCCTAGCACATACTCCGTTCCCTTTATCTTGAAGCTATAATGGTTTGTTCTCCCGTTGTGGATGACACCGCGGTCGAATTGCCAAGGTCTTCCAAATAGGAGATGGCACACGGTCATGGAAAGTACGTCACACTCAATGGTGTCCTCGTAGGCGCCAATCTTTAATGAAACGTGCACGGTGTGCTCCACTTGAATTGTGCCGGAGTCGCTTAGCCATTGAACTTTGTAGGGTGAGGGTGCTTCTTCTTGACCAATTGCAGCTTGCAACATAGCTCTTCACTTGCCAAGTTATGGCAACTCCCCCCGTCGATGATGACTTTCACGGAGCACCCATTGATGCCGGCCTTGGTGTGCAAGATGTGACACCGTTGGTCTTCGTCTTGTTGGTGTTGAAGCGTCAATACCTTGGAGACCACGAGAGCGGGACTTGAATCGTTGTCACGATAGACTTGAGCATCTTCTTCCTCGTTCACATGGCGGCGCATGGCGACGTGCTTGATTGCTTTCATCTCATCTTTGCTCATGGAGTGGTACGTGCCATCATCATTGGAGATCATGGTTCGCTTGTTGATGCATTGGAAAGACTTGTGTCCACGGCCACCACATGTGAAGCACTTGACAGAACTTGTCTTCACGGGATCGTCCGGTGGTGCCGAAGAAGAAATCTTGTTCTTGTAGTTGCTTGTCGGAGGACGAGTTGAGGAAGGCGACGCTTGCTTGAAACTTGACTTGTCGCCGGTACTTGGTGATGCTCTAGTCGAGGTAAGCGTTGTCGAAGTCGAAGTAGTAGTAGTTTGAATGTAGGAGCCATAGGTCTTGGATGAGTACTTGGCGTACTTGAAGTCTTCTTGTACTTGTTGTTCCGCCTTGGTCGCTTGGTGAACTAGCTTAAGAAGGTTGGAAATCGGCAATCTTCCGTATTGGGTGGTTGAGGCCGTTCAAGAAGCGTGCCATTGTTTGCTCATCATTTTCTTTGACATTGGCTCGTATCATGGCAATCTCCATTTCTTGATAGTATTCTTCAACCGTCTTCGTGCCTTGCTTGAGGAGTTGCAACTTCTTGAATAGATCTCGTGTGTAGTGTGTAGGCACGAAGCGTGCTCGCATGACGTCCTGCATTTGTGTCCATGTCGTGATGGGTGGCTCATCCTTCGCGCGACGTCGCTCGACAACTTGTTCCCACCAAATGAGGACGTAGTCTTGAAACTCGAGGGATGCCATGGCGATCTACTTTTCCTCGTCGTAGTTGTGAAGACAGAATATCTTGTCGACTTTCAATGCCCATGATAAGTACTCCTCGGGGTCATTGCTGCCGGAGAACTTTGGCATGGTGAACTTGAGCTTGCCATAGCGGAGTTCTTCATCATAGTGACAATATTGATATCGCTCTTGGCGAGGATGAGGGTCTTCACGCACTTGCTCCACTTGGTGTTGTTCTCGGCGAGGAGGAGGATCGTTGACGAGGTTGCGCTCTTGGCGTAGTGGAGGGCGAGGCATGTGTTCACGGTCTTGCCTTTCTTGGTTTTCTTCACGTCGGGCGGCTTCTTTCTTGTATGTCCCGACGAAGAGCTTCCTCTTGCTCACGTACTTGACGACTGTGGTGGGAAATGGCTCGAGTGGACTCTCAGAGCGCGTCTTGAGCCGCTTGAGCTTGAGCTTCTCGCCGTTGTTGTTGCAGTCGAAGTGCTTTGGCGTCTTGCTCCTCTTGGTGTTTGTGCGCCCTATCTTCCTCTTGTTGGCGTTGGCGTTGCCTTTCTCGTGCTTGTGCAAGGGTAGCTTGGTTTTGGCGATGTCGATGTTCTTGTGCTAGAAGTTGCTCTTGAGGATCGATGCCGTGAAGAGGATTGCAGTTTTCTTGACGGTCTTGGCACGCGGCTCGTCGAAGAGTGTTAGATGTCGGAGTACTTGAGCCGGAGATGGTGTAGTCAGAGTGTCGACTCGATCGGCTCTGTCTTGAGTTGGAAAATGTGGTAGAAGAGCGGTTGACCAACAAGCCATGAATCTCGTCCATTCTTGCATTGCTATCTTGTTTTTGTTCGTCGAGCTTGTTGTCGAAGTAGTCTCTTGTACGTTGCTCGGAGAGGCGTAAGTTGGTGGCAAGATGGTCGATGCGGTCGCTCATTGCTTGTTGTTCTTGATTTAGCGCTCGTTGTGCACCAAAGAGGTGTTGCTTGGTGACATAGGAGGTCATATCATCGTCTTGCTCGATGAAGAGTGGGTTGGTAGAGGAACTCGGCCTATCCATCATGTGGAAGTGGTGGTGAGTAGGAAAATGAGATAACAAAACCAAAGTTTCCTTTTCCCAAGATTGTGGATGGAACAAGTACGATCCCACGTGATGCTACAATAGGAGAACTAGTACCATGTATTGTTTCTCACACCTACAAGTAAAAGGCTTATGGAGGAGTTCGGTCAGGAAGTGGCACAAATAATTCAAGCAAATGTTAGTCAAGATGTTGATAAAGTTGAGAAGATCCACAAATGGCAAATAAGACAAATAGATCAACCCAAAGATAACAGTAGGAACACACACACACGGAAGATAAATGGGATCCGCACAACCAAGGGGTGAGCTCGAAGATGTGGAACCATAGACAATGCTCTTGTTGTACAGATACTAGAGAGACGCTAGCTCGATTGCTCTAATGGGCTAGATACGCTAGTGCACCAACCTAATAGAGAAACGGGTCGTCTCACTATCCCAACTATGCTTATGTATGTATGGACCAAGATGATGATCTAGGTAAAGTGGATCAATGATATTGCTTACAAGCTCTTGCTTCTCTTCTCTTTTGCTTAAAAGCTATTCTTCTTTGTCTTCTCTCTTTTTTTGACTATGCCACAATGCTTGATATACGAGCCACAATGTGAGGTAACAAGTAGTATATGCACGGGAGAGATGTAACACTAATGGTGCACTAAGGCGTGGCCCGGCAATACTCAACAAGCTAGTCTCGATGGGTAAGCTACACAAAAGGGGATCGAAGCTGTCAAGGTAATGGCAAGGGTAGCACAAAGGCGTCGTCGAAGTTACAGTCCGTGTTTACGGTTGGTATGAAGATGATGTTGTTGTAGTCGATGTGGAGTCCGAGTCGATGGTCGAGTGGCGGTGATGATGAAGTCGAATCACGCCTAAGTAGCCGAAACACCTTAGGATATGAGAGAATCCGCAGCCCAAAACTCAAACAACCACAAGAAATATTGCGGAAGAACACGAGTGATGGTGGGGAAACAAAATGAGACAAAACAGAAAATGGTCGAAATGTTGTGGATGGTCCGTGCGCACGGGGTAAGTGAGGCCCGTGTGCATCCCGATGGCCTGTGTGCACGGGGTCCTCTGTGAGCGGACGAACTGCTCCGGATCCGTGGTGATTTTCAGATTTGCGGCCAAATTCAAGGGATGGAAGAGTGGGGAAGCTGGTAGATGGGTAGATCCACTTGTCAAACACCAAATTCATGGATAAAAACAACCAAATTAAATCTCACAAGATCAACAAATTTCAAGAAAAATTTTTGGGGCTATTTTTGGTGGGGATTTTCGGATTAGGATGAAAAGCAACAAAATCAAGCTAGAAAGTGGAGGGTAGGGACTCTAAGATGTGAGTTAACCTTGCTCATGATACCAAGATGTTGTAGGGTGAAACCTTAAGATGGATCTTTTCATACTTGGAGGGGGAAAAGGGATGAACACCAAGAAACACAAAGAATAAATCACTCCAACAATAACCAGTGACACATCCACTAGAGTAGCAACACAAGATCCACAAGTTCACAAACACAATCAAAGGAAATATACAATGATAAAGGTTCTTCCCACTCCTAGGAGATGAGGTCTTGGAGGTAAAATCTCCTTGTGGAGGACTTGAAATCCACAAGGATTCTTCCCTAATGGGGTCTTGATCCACAAGAGGGAAGGTAGAAGGAGCAAAGCTCACAAATATCTCATCTAATACATTGCCAACCCTAAACATAACCATAGGTACGGAATATATAGGCTTGGGGTCGAAGTGGTTGGAGAGGGGCTCGAACAGGTGATCACAGCCGTCCATCCTGGAGAGCCCGTGCACACGGGGTTAGTGGGGCCCGTGCGCACGGGGTGCCTCAACGCCAACTCCCTAGATAGTCCGTGGGCACGGGGTCTCGAGGTCCCGTGCACACGGGGTTACCTGGGACTTCATGTCCAGCTGTTGTAGTGCTCTGTCTTGATCCGTGTGGCCTTGGGGTGGTCCTCCTTCTCCTTGCTGATGCTCCTGAGCTTCTTGGTGGTGTTCCTCTTTGTGCCTAATGAGGCATAGCATATTTTGGTGAGGTAACAACCAAGTTCCATTTGTATCCATATGCAAGTCAAGTAGGAAGGAATTCACCTCGGTTTCCAATGCACGTGCTCTAGCTCTTGTCATAGGTCCATGTGGGGCTTGATGTGTTGGTGTAGAGTCCATGGGGACGATGGAAGGATGCTCCACATCAAATCCAGTAACCAGAAATATCTCATATATTAAATCGACTCTGTTGCATTACATTGAACACAATCCAAATAGTGTGTACATGACTTCTATACATCTATCATGAAAAATACATTCTAAAACATCAATATAAAACTATCGGATAGTAGACCCAATCTCCACCTTGCAATCAACAATTTAGTCGGGCATCATCCAATTATCTCAACAATCTACAACAACAACAAAAACAGACAAGAGGAACATATAATTAGAGAAGGAAACAAATCAGGTCGGTACAACATTAAAATTTAAAAGATAAGCAACATACAAAGGTTGAAGACCATATGATAGCAAAGCCAGCAGCATGACCAATACTTTTAACATTTTTGAGTGGTCATATCAACTGATCAAAATTTTATAATGCAACATCAACACACATTACCCACAATCATGTGTGTAATCTAACTTGCATGGTAGTTCATTTACAAAGTTAACAACATCAATTACATAAACTGTTGCCAACAACCAAGCTTGGAAAATCATGAGTGAACTCTAACTTGCATAGTAGTTTGCGGCATTGTTTTATAATTTCCATTAACTTACAACTTGTAAGTAACAAGAAATCTATTTATCATATGTAGTTTATAAGAATGCTAAAATCCCTTTCTTTTTCTAGCATGTTAGTGGGACAACTCAATATAGGAACTATCCATTTATGGTAGTTGGAAACGTCCACCAGAGGAAGAGATATGTTTTCAATTGTATAATTTTTATACTAAACTTTCCTTTGTATAAGGTGTGATGGACTTTTTTAGGTTTTTTGCGAAGTACTCCCTCTGTTTCTTTTTAGTCTGCATATAAAATTTGGTCAAAGTCAAACTTTGTAAAGTTTGACTAACATTATAGAAAAAAATATCAGCATCTAGAATACAAAAGTTATATGTTATGAAAATAAATTTCATCATTGATCTAATAATATTGATTTCATAGTGTGAATGTTGGTATCTTTCCCTACAAAGCTAGTCAAACTTTATAAAGTTAGACTTTGACCAAATCTTATATGCAAACTTAAAAGAAATAGAGGGAGTAGCAACCTACTATGTCAAAGTTCTCACAGAAGGCAATGCACTAATGAAGGAGAAGTAGCAAAGCATGTTGTTGGCTTGACATCTAGTCTCTTGCAAATTGCAAACAGTAAACTCAGGCAAGTTTAGAATTGCTAAATTAGAATAACTTCACCAATGTTTTGTACTATCTTTTGTGCAGTTTATTTGTTTTGGTTGGTTTAGTTTAATCAAGCATATGAAGCAAAACTATGAATTACATATCAGCATTTATTTTCTTGGATGACTTGTGCACATGATCATGCTAGATGGATAAACTTAATTTGACTTCAGTCGAGTCAATTTCAATTCTTGTACTACCTTTCTAGCGGGAACAGTAGTAGTGTCGTTGTCATCTTTCACATTCAGCAAACCAGGGAAAATATTCCAATGGACAGGGAGAGAGAAGCTTACTTATGCGAGGGCTCATCTTTCATGTAGCTTTAGGTGGGGTGACGATTGGCAGACAACTAATACAGGCAAGTACAGAGAATTCAGGAAATCAGATGTACCTGAAGTTGAATCAAGATAACTGCATGAAAGAAGTTCAGATTTTAGATGTTAAGAATATTTTTGCATGTTGATGGTTGTGATTTATGTAACACAGGTTATATATTCTACTGGTTCTGCAATGACTTACCTTGGGTAATATATGAATGCAAGAACTGTTCCCAACTTAAGATTTTGGATTCACGTTGATAATATGGTGGAACCCAATGAGTACGCATAGCAGTTTTCAAAGCAGCTCAAGTAGCTGGAATAGGATATAATCTACAATGTTCAGACCACCAAACACATGCAAAGCTAGTGAAAGCACAAACAACAGCAGGAACACGTCTCTCCTCAGGATATTGTAAACATGTAAATCGTTGTTCAGTTTCTAACTCCCAAGTAAGATATATATCAAAAACATATCTACCCTCAAATGGTGGAATATTCAATTTTAGTTTAGGAAGATGGTCATGATCTCGTACCTTAGGTGGTGCAGCCCTACCGTTGTGATGATATGCATGAGGACGACCTCGTGGTGATGGTGCTGGTGGTTGCACGTAGTTCTGATTTTGATCAACCCCATCCTCGTAATGTCCTCCACCTCTACAGTAGCAGCAGGAGCTACAGAAGCATCAATAGTAGGTGTAGCGGCACCAGAAGTTTGACCAGGCTCAAGGGGAACGCGCTGTGCTCGTCCCACTTGATTTGGAAGGCGATTTTGTTTTTGTTGTTGTTGTTCTTGTTGTAGAGGTGCGACAGTTTCAGCGGGCGGTGGTTGTGGAAAACACGCGAGCAATTCATTAAACTTGTTATCGAGCTTTGTTTCTAACGCCTTCTCAATGCCATCTATCTTCTCCATGGTCTCTTCAAATCTGTTTAGCACATCTTCCACCTGTCCACTCATCATTTGCTGAAATTTATCATGTAACTCTTTGTTCATCATGTTCTCCCAGTCAGTCTCATCGGCTTGTGATCCTGCCATGGTTAGCAGCAATAGAAACACACAAGAATATGATCCTACAGACTACTAGGAAGTGGTGCTGGTGTGTCACAAATCCGTCAAGCGAATCTCAAAATCTTACCAGTTCTTACCAAGCAGCACGTGGTCATCGGCAACCGTTGTAGTCAAAACTCTCAAAACCTTGGATGGAGCGATTGCCAGGGAGAGTCAAACGCACAACATAGATGTATGTGGAGCTGGGAAGGCTTATAATATGGTAGCAAAAAGGGTCAGCAATAATCTATTCAGAGATGCAAAGTTGAATAAATGCTCAACGACGGTACTGTGCTGGTCCTAGGCTAGACCGTTCTAGAGACGCGAGCCTAGAACACTAACAAAATCAAGGCGCTGCACATAAACAAGGGAAAAGCACACTTTTTCTGCTCTGTTTTTTTTGCGCTCCTCTTTTTTTGCGAAAAATCACTATAGTGGCGAGTGTCTCAAAACTCTTTCCAAGTCAAAATGACAGGATGGGCATGAGATTTTTTTGACTATTTTTTCGGAAATCAGGGCAGCGACGACGAAAAAGTGCGACAGAAAATCACTATGATGGCGCGTGGCTCAAAAGACTCGGAAAAGCCTAAAAACAAGATAGGGAAAAAATATTTCCGCCTGCCGAAATTTTGGCCTAAAAACTGCCCGGGGGTCTCCAGACTCTGTTTTTTTCCAAACCTACTCAGGCAAGGAAACACAAATCAGAAAATAGATGGATCTCAAAAACTAACCTAATATGAAAGGAACTTGGAGTGGTGGTGGATATATGGTGGTAGGATATGGCAGCGGTGGTGGTATATGGCAGCGGTGGTGGTATATGGCAGCGGTGGTGGTATATGGATACAGATCGGTGGTGGTATATGGATACGGATTGGTGGTGGTATATGGAGACAGATCAAGAGCGGTGGCGGATAAGCGGTGGTGGTAGATGGCAGGGCAATGATGATGGTGCGATGGCGGCGTGATAACTTATGACCAGAACTCGAAACTCTAAAAGACTAGACGCTAAGACCAACAACTTGACACGACGATGCAACCGCAAATTCAACAAAGCAAAATACTGAAAAGACTATGCAAAGGCTCAGACTGGTTCGGATAGGATGAACTAACCCTAATTTTTTTGGCTTTTTCGTGGACTATAGGTATGAAGAACAAACTCAATCTAAACTATCAATAACTTTAAAATCTCACCGAGCAACCTGGAAATCTAATACCACTTGATAGAGGCGAAGGTGTCCCATATTTCGATGAGATGGTGTGATGCGGAGCATCCTTCGAGCATCCCCATGGGCGCTCCTTCACCACCACAAGCACGGAGAGAACCAATGACAAGAGCACACGCGCGTAGCATTGAAACCGAGGTTAACTCTTTCCTCTTCAAACTTCTTTCGGATTCACATGAGAGTGGGGTTCTACCTCAAATGGATACATCGTGCATTCTTAGGTACCAAAAACATGACCACGAAGAAGCTAGGAGGAAGACCCAACCATCCGGGAAGGAGGAGAAGGAAGAAGGATGCACGAGGCGTGAAGCAAGAGAGGTCTCAGACCTCCCCGGGTGCCCGGCCACCAAGGGCCCGGGTGCCCGGCCTCCCCTAGCCACCGTCTGGCCGCGCCTCTGGCCACCCCGGCTGCCCGGCCCTCGAGCCCCCGGGTGCCCGGGCCACTACCCCTGGGTGCCCGGCCACTACAGCGCCAAGGGGTGCAACTCCCTGTCCGGTCCAGGTGCTCGGCCCCTCGCGCCCCGGGTGCCCGGACCCGTCCGAGTGTGCCTGCGTGCACTTTGGGGCTTTTGACCCTTGTACCCCTCTTTTCCCCCAACTTCGTCCCTAGACTATAAGTACCCCCCATCTAGCTCCTTAGGGAGGATAGCAAAGTATATGAGAGACATTAGAGAGCTTTGCTCCTTGTACCCACTCCTCTAGGAGATCAAGACCTCCTAGGAGAAGATCCTTAGTGGATATCAAGCCCCCATCTTGGGAAGGATCCCCATCATAGGATCATCAAGACCTCTCTCTCATCATAGGATTGGGATGAACTAGTATGTTGTATCTTTCCTTTGTTGTCCTCGAATCATTGTGACCTCTTGTGTGTTCTTGGATCTAGCATATGTGTGATTGGATCTAGTCAATTTGAGTGTTTTCCCTCTCTTGTGTTCTTCGTGTTCTTGGGGATTTCCCCTCCAATTCGTGAAAGATCTCCACCTAGGGTTCCACCCTACAACATCTTGGTATCATGAGCCATGGTTTCTCACGAAATTGGAGCCCCCCTTCTTGTCTCTAGCCTAATTTTGTTGTGTTCTTCCCCAATTTCAAAAATTCCCCACCAAAACTAACCCCAATTTTTTTTGTGATTTGTTGGTTTGATGAGGTTTTGTTGGATTTGGTCCATGGATTTGCTTGGTTTCAAGTGGATCTAGCCTTCCCCCCATCCATCTCCACCTTTCCCTCCACGAAATCCATCAATTTCTTCCACTTTCCCATGAATTTCCGCCCAAATCCGACACCCCCGGGCACCCGGACCCCCCCCCCCCCGCCCACCCCCGCTGACCACCCTTGATGCCTGCACCCTGAACCCCGGGCACCCGCACCCCCGGGCTGTTTGCCTCGGACCACCCTAGGTGCCCGCATCTCCGACCACCGGGCACCCGCACCCCCCGAATCAGCCCACCAACAAAAACCGTTTCGGCCATAACTTTCGCTCCCGGAGTCCGATTTTGACGTTCTTTAGCTCGTTGAGTAGCTATTGACATCCCCCATCCATCTAGATAGGTTACAATACCATTTGAATCCATCAAAATTTTGGCATTTTGGCATCTTTGCCTAGGCCATCCACCATATCATCCGCACCCATAGCTTTCCGCAACCTAACCTATTTAGTTCCATATAGGATTGTGGTTGCTTGAGTGGTGACTTGAGTCTCCTAAGGTGTTTCGGCTACTTAGGGACGATTGCTTCGTCTGCAACCACCACCACCACTTCCGCATTGCCAACTCCGGAACCACCAACGCATTCCGCTACCACCATTTGACATTTTCCCTTGAGATTTTGAGTTTGCGGTTTTTTCTGTTTCCTAGGGTGTTTCGGCTAACTAGGAACGGTTCAACATTGACAACACTGCCGCTCACCTTCGACAAGGATTCGACATCGACCACTTCACCATTTTGACACCCTAACCATAAGCAAGAACGGTAACATCTATATCATGTTGGTATTGTGGTATCCCATCATTGTACATTCTTGCCATTACATTGTTAACCCCTTAGACCATTTTGCGTCATTTGCATATCGAGACTAGCCATTGAGTATTGCCGGCAACGTTACTTGTGCACATTAGTGATCTGTACCTTCCATTGCTTACATACCATATCATATTGGTATCATCTTGGTATCATCATATCATCCCTTGTGTCATAAGATTGCTCCCACATATACACAATTTCTATCTTGGTTTGTCCATTTCGCATAAGTGGCCATAAAAAATGAATAAGCTTTTAAGAAAAAAGAAAGAGAGAGCAAAGAAGCTTGTAAGAAAGTGCCATAGCATCATACCACATCGCATATAAGATTGTCATATCCGATCATCTTGGACCATCTTGAGAGAAACACCAGGAACATCATACACATAGCATACTTGGGATAGAAAGCTCATACATGTTGCATCTTATAGGTTGTGCACGAGTGTCATATCCGCCTTTTGAGCAATCGTGCTAGCGTCTCTCTAGAGTTGTGCAACACAAGCGTTTTCCGTGGATTCCACATTTTGTGCTCATTCCTTGGTTGCACGACCCCATTTATCTATCCGTGTATGTGTTTCTGTGTGCCACCCATTGCTATTGGTCTACTTGTTTCACTTGTGAATTTGTGAATCTTTTCCAACATTATTGACTCTTGCTAACATTTTGCATCAAATTTGTGTGCCTCTATCCTCACCAAGCTCCACCATAAGCCTTACTTGTGTAGGTGTGAGAATTGACAAGATCCGGTACCAATTGTGCTATTTCCTTGATACATTATTGGGTGATCATTAATGCATCTTCAACATTGGAAAGGTACATTTGGTCTAGTTCTTTCCTTTCTTCCACTCGCATTTGCTAGAGTCTTGTGATGGATAGGCAAGGCATTTCATCTCTGGTCTTCCACGACAACGACGGCGCGAACAACTACATCACCAAAACGCCCATCTTCGGACTACAACGAGCAATGCGAGGCATTGAGCAACTCACCGTCGACATTCACCAAAGCGAAGCATGGACAAGGGACTACATTGACACCAAGTTGGATGCACAATTGGATGACATCCGACACGTGTGGGCCAACTACAAGTCTTCTTCCTCTTCGTCATCTTCAAGGCGGAGGCGCTCAAGTCGCAAGTCTTCGGAGCGGCCACAAGATGCAAGTACCACGCGACACTGTCAAGAAAACCTTCATGAGTACAAGAGAAGACCGAGAGACGAGCACCACCATGAGCAAGCTACAGCTACTACCAACACTTCGGCATCTTCGCCAAGTGTTATCAAGGCATCTTCGCCTTTGGACGTATGGCATCTTCACCTACTTCACACGAGTACGCCTACATCAAGCTCCTCAAGTCCAAGGCGACCACGTACAAGCGAGGGCGACACTTCCATCTTCGGAAGCCCCTCAAGGAAGATGATCTAGCATGGGATTTTCCCTTCGGTCATGGAGGAGAGTGATGTTGTGCCATCTTCGGCCTTCATCCACGACGAGAGTGATGATGTGCCATCTTCGGCCTTCATCCATGGTGACGACTACGAGATGGTTGAGCATGGGATGTTCCCTTTGACCACGACGACGTATGATGACATGAGTGACTTATGCCACCATATTGAGAGTGAGAGTGCCCTCACCACTAGCCCCATATATGACGAGTTGCCCCAATTATCATGTGAGGAGAGCCACCACCACCACCACTTGAGTGATTTGAGTGACTCCACCATATGTGACATTGAGTGCACCTACCTTGAAGGAGTGAGTGAGACACCACCACATCGAGAGAGTGAGGCCATTTAGATTTCTAACAACTTAACCTCTACCTCTATTGTGTCTTCTCATTTGGTGATAGGTCCCATATATGATGATGCGCCGATCCGCGACAACTTCGTCCTTCCGATGGACAAGACGATGGCCATGGTGGAATATGATGCACCCCCACATGGTTCCATCAAGATAAAGATGATGACCACCATTTGGTCTTTACCACCCCACCTACACCACTTGAGTGGAATGATAATGGTAACATAGGTGAAGGTGATGCTCTAGTCCCACTAGTGGACATTCTTGACATTGATTGCTTGCATGATGTTGATCCACCTATTACCATGCTTCATGCTAGTGTGACTTCCCCATGCGATGATTTACCCATTTATGATGAGTTTGATGATTGCCATGTGGAGTCCTTTAATTGTGATGCCATGTTACATAGGATTTCTTGTGACAATTCTCTAGGTCACAACAAGTTTGACAATCCGCTGGACTTGTCATATGTTATGCATGAGATCAACCATATGTCATATTTGCAATCTCACCGTAGTGACTATACATATGCCTTTAAAATAAACCCAATTTGCACTTATGGCATAGATGACAAGCCCATGCTTATTGGCATTTGTTTTTCTTGTGATGATATTGATATGCTCCCTTTGCATCATTTATCTCATATGCCATGGCATGACCACCTAGCTTCGGATATGGATTGTTTTGGATGTTGTTCATATTCTCCATATGATGTTTCCACTTTTGCTCATGAGGAGACCCCCATAGTTTCCTCATACATTTTAGAAGATTTTGATTCATCCCATCCATTGCATGATCCCACTACTTGTGTGCACCATATGCTCCCCATGAATGAAAATGATATTGATGTGCCATATACTTGTATGCTAAATTCGCATCCCAATGATGTTATACATAACAACTATTCTTTCATGATGGATGACATGTTCATATACCATGTGTTGAGGATATAAACCTTGGAGTCACCCGCCCGGTGGGGCCGGGTTATTCATAAGGGTCATCACCTGAAGCCCGGCGCCAAGCTTGAAGACGGTGGGCCAAAAGATGGGCTTAAGACCCAGAGACGGCTTAAGGCCCGTAGTTACAACCATCAGTATGGTAGAACTTGTAGTGCAAGGCAAGAATAGTTGAGAGTCCGAGCCGGACACTCTTATGAGCCGGCCGGGACTCTCAGAAGCTGCTGGGCGTCGACCTCTCTATATAAAGGGACGACCCGGCAGCGGTTTAGGGGTAAGAAAGATCTCGTCGAGAGCCGGGCATAGCAGTTAAGCTCCCTGGTCATCAAAACCCTAATCAATACTACCTCAACTAGACGTACGCTTTTACCTTCACCATAAGGGGCCGAACCAGTATAAACCCTCGTGTTCCTTGTCCCGTTTAACCCCTTCAAGCTTCCTAGCGGCGATGGCTCCACGACTAAGTCCTAGCTCGAGGACATCTGCCGTGACAATTCCACGACACCATGTTTCCAATTTCTTTGAGCGATGCTTATCTTGTGCTAACTCTCATGAGCACATACACATCATGATGGATGATGTGTACATTTACCACGCGCACAATTTATTTGGTTTGTGTCTCTTTTGTGTAGGTACACTTTCTACCTTGTCAACCTCGCAATCCCATGAGTTGACGAAACGAGCTCTAGAGAGCAATGATGATTTGGGATACCGTGGATTGTTCTTACCACCACTCTCTTTGCGCAAAGACATCGCGCATTTCTTCTACATGGCCCTCACTTGGTTATGGGTTATATACCACTTCTCACTTTACTCCCATATTTCCATGTTCACTTTGCATGATATGCTCATTTCTTTACATTTGCCATGCATTTGTGACCCATGCTTTGCATTACACATGATGATTGATTCTACTACTTGTATGTGTATTTGCAAGCTTGGTGGAGATATTGCTTGGTCTTGCCTTGTTTCCTTTGTGATCCATTCCCATGATGGTATCTTGATTTGTAATCGTGCTTGTGATATGTCATGTGCATTACCTATATCTACTATTTGCTCGCATGACTTGATTGCCTCGCACATGTTGCAAAATTTCTATATCATTTGTGTTGAGTGCCTCACTTTCTTCACCACACCATATGCACATTATGCTTGGATTGTCTTGCACTTGCCTCACGCGTTTAGAAATTTCATTTCATTTGGTGTTGTGAATGACTCTTATGCCTACCATAGACCGTTCATTGAGAGCCTTATGCATGCTTGCTATGAGCTTGAGGTAGATGCTTATTCTCTTGTCACACATATTTGCATCGCTACCTCACATTTCCATGCTTGTTTCCATGATGTTCCTCATTTTGCTCAATTTATGTGCTTACATGCCATGCCACACTCCCTTGTCACACCATATGATATGCTTGTTGACAACACTTCTTTGGTGAATTACCTCTTGAATGCTTGGTTTTGCACTAACGCTAACCACATTTGTTTTTCCAAGTGTTTGTTGTACTTGCTCCTTTTGAAGGAATCACAAGATGGTGCGACATTGGAGAGTGCCCATTTTGAGCTTCCACATGACAAGTGCTTGGTGGTCGTCCACTTCTACACGGCGACGCCCTCTCTCTCCCATGGTGATGAAGATCACGATCCGTGGACGGATCTCTCCCAAGGGGGGGGGAGATGATGCGGAGCATCCTTCGAACATCCCCATGGGCGCTCCTTCACCACCACAAGCACACAGAGAACCAATGACAAGAGCACACGCGCGTAGCGTCGAAACAGAGGTTAACTCTTTCCTCTTCAAACTTCTTTCGGATTCACGTGAGAGTGGGGTTCTACCTCAAATGGATACATCGTGCATTCTTAGGTACCAAGAACATGACCACGAAGAAGCTAGGAGGAAGACCCAACCATCCAGGAAGGAGGAGAAGGAAGAAGGATGCGCGAGGCATGAAGCGTGAAGCAAGAGAGGTCTCGGACCTCCCCGGGTGCCCGGCCACCCCCAGCCGTCGGCTGTCCGCGCCTCTGGCCACCCTGGGTGCCCGGCCCTCGAGCTCCCGGGTGCCCAGCCCCGCCTGGACGCCAGCCTCGGAACCCCGGGTGCCCGGCCCTCCCCGCCTAGAGCTGCCAGCCACCACCCCGGGTGCCCGGGCCACTACCCCTGGGTGCCCGGCCACTACAGCGCCAAGGGGCACAACTCCCTGTCTGGTCTGGGTGCTCGGCCTTTCGCGCCCCGGGTGCCCGGCCCCCATGTTGCGGCTACCCCCGGGTGCCCGGGCCCCTTTGCCCCGGGTGCCCGGACCCGTCCGAGTGTGCGTGCGTGCACTTTGGGGCTTTTGACCCTTGTACCCCTCTTTTCCCCCAACTTCGTCCCTAGACTATAAGTACCCCCCCATCTAGCTCCTTAGGGAGGATAGCAAAGTATATGAGAGACATTAGAGAGCTTTGCTCCTTGTACCCACTCCTCTAGGAGATCAAGACCTCCTAGGAGAAGATCCCTAGTGGATATCAAGCCCCCATCTTGGGAACTATCCCCATCATAGGATCATCAAGACCTCTCTCCTCATAGGATTGGGATGAACTAGTACCTTGTATCTTTCCTTTGTTGCCCTTGAATCATTGTGACCTCTGGTGTGTTCTTGGATCTAGCATATGTGTGATTGGATCTAGTCAATTTGAGTGTTTTCCCTCTCTTGTGTTCTTCGTGTTCTTGGGGATTTTGCCTCCAATTCGTGATAGATCTCCACCTAGGGTTTCACCCTACAACATGGTGGCTATCGTTTGGTGGAGTAGACTTTGATGATCCGACTATGAACGTACGAGGACGTCTGTAGGATAGAAAGTATGTCTAGAGGGGGGTGATTAGACTACTTGACCAAATAAAAATCTAGCCTTTTCCCAATTTTAGTTCTTGGCAGATTTTAGCAACTTAGCACAAGTCAAGCAAACAACCTACACATGCAATTCTAAGAGTATAGAAATTGAATGTAAAACAATTGAATATGAAGGTAAAGGGAGGAGTTTGAGGGAGCAAACGCAATGTTGACACGGAGATTTTTTATCTGTGGTTCTGATAGGTGGTGCTATCGTACATCCACGTTGATGGAGACTTCAACCCACGAAGGGTAACGGTTGCGCGAGTCCACGGAGGGCTCCACCCACGAAGGGTCCATGAAGAAGCAACCTTGTCTATCCCACCATGGCCGTCGCCCACAAAGGACTTGCCTCACTAGGGTAGATCTTCACAAAGTAGGCGATCTCCTTGCCCTTACAAACTCCTTGGTTCAACTCCACAATCTTGTCGGAGGCTCCCAAGTGACACCTAGCCAATCTAGGAGACACCACTCTCCAAGAAGTAACAAATGGTGTGTTGATGATGAACTCCTTGCTCTTGTGCTTCAAATGATAGTCTCCCCAACACTCAACTCTCTCTCACAGGATTTGGATTTGGTGGAAAGAAGATTTGAGTGGAAAGCAACTTGGGAAGGCTAGAGATCAAGATTTATGTGGTTGGAATGGAATATCTTGACCTCAACACAAGTGTAGGTGGTTCTCTCTCAGAAAATATGTGTTGGAAGTGTAGGCATGTTCTGATGGCTCTCTCTACGAATGAAGAGTGGGTGGAGGGGTATATATAGCCTCTACACAAAATCTAACCGTTACACACAAATCACCAAACTCGGTGCGACCGATTCAAAGAACTCGGTCAGACCGATTTGGTTCATAATGTGACCGTTAGGTATTTCGGTGGGACCGACACGTCAACTCGGTGGACGACCGGGATATCATTAGGGTTAGGGCATAACGTAATCTCGGTGAGACCGATTACACAAACTCGGTGAGACCGATTTTGGTAATAGACTAACAGAGAGTTGGTCAGGCAAACTCGGTGGGACCGATTCGCTCATCTCGGTTGGACCGAAACGTTACGAAAAGGAAACAGAGTGTTTGCATTGCAATCTCGGTGGGACCGATCGCTCATCTCGGTTTGACCGAAACGTTACGAAGGGAAACAGAGAGATTACAATCCCATCTCGGTGAGACCGAGATCCCTATCGGTGAGACCGAAAAGACTAGGGTTTCTGGCAGTGGCTATGTCAACTGAACTCGGTGGCTCCGGATATGAAATTTCGGTGGGGCCGAGTTGGACTTTTTGGTTTGGGACATATGTGGATATGAGAAAGTAGTGGAGGGTTTTGGAGCATATCACTAAGCATTTTGAGCAAGAACCTCATTAAGCAACACCTCATCCCTTCTTAATAGTATTGGCTTTTCCTATAGACTCAATGTGATCTTGGATCACTAAAATAGAAAATGTAGAGTCTTGTGCTTTGAGCTTGAGCCAATCTTTTGTCCTTAGCATTTTGAAGGGTCCACTTTCTAATCCATGCCATGCCAATCATTGAGCTTTCCTGAAATATTCATCTTGGAATAGCATTAGCTCAATGAGCTATATGTTGTTAGGAATTACCAAAACCACCCAGGGATAGTTGCACTTTCAATCTCCCCCTTTTTTTTTTTTTTTTACAACATATAGATCAAAGCTTCGACAAATGATAAATAAGATTGAAAAACATCGTCGCTTTGAGAAGTATGTGATAAGCAAGAGCTCCCCCTAAATTTGTGCATTATTTTAAAATTTGCTTTTGAATGCAAATGCACAATCGATTAGGATCATGGGTTACTCTTCCATGTCACATACATCTTGGTGGAGCGCTCAAAATGATAGAAATTAAAACACATGCACTCATCACCAAGCAAAGTGAATGATCATAAGAGGATATAAAGATAATATCATCCAACAAGCATTAAGGGTAGCATATGATCAAACACATGATCAACCAAGTATCTCATAAGCACATAAAGTAGTATCTCACACAGGCACACAATAAAGTTTCAACCAAAATAGCAAGAGAGATAAAAACACAACACTCTCTCTCGAAGCCTATGATCTATACATTTTTCTCCCCCTTTGGCAACAAGTTACCAAAAAGTTCAAAAAATGCATAGTGCTAAACGACTCTCAGGCTTGATCTTCGGTAGGAGGTGTTGAGAGAACTCCAAGGAAGAAGGCTTCAGATGAAGTAGCTGGAGCTGGTGGAGTAGCTGCTGGAGGTGGAACTGGAGCTGTTGCTGCTGGTGCTGATGTTGTAGCTCTAGTGTCTGTCACTGGCACTGCAGCAGATCTCTGTCCTCTGGGCACTCTGGCAAAAGCATCTGTGGTAGACTTGCCCTTCTTCTCCTCAGCTTCCTCCTGAAGTTGCTCAACTGCAGTTTGGATCTCTGTCACCTTGACATCAAGGTCATAGAATTTTGTCTCAATAATCCTCTCCAGACTCTCCTGGTTCTTGGTCAGGGTGGCCAAGCCCTTCTCAATCCTCAGGGTGGATTGGATCAGATATCCAAGCTGGTCTTGCTTGCTCTTCAAGAATACCTGAGATGCCTCCTCTACTATTGGCATCTTTGCAGCCTTCTCTACCTTAGCCTTCTCTCTCTTTTCCTGTGCTTGAGCTGAAGATGGTTCATTCTCGTTCATAACTACTGTGTTATCTTCAAATTCAGGGTAGATGGGCAGGTGCTCCTTATCCAGAATGTATTTGCCTTTGCCCATCTTTGAGTTGATGAGCTCCTGAATTTGTGGGGCATACCCACAGCTTCTCTTCTAGTCAGCAGCAGTCCTCTTGATTGTCTCAACAATCAGGCTCATGACCTTGAAATTCTGTGGGACATCAAATATATGCAGCAAGTTGATGGCATGTCCTCTGATCATCTTGTGATCACCTGACTTGGGTAGCAGTGTGTGCCTTAAGATCCAGTTGATAGTTGGCAGACCAGACAACAAGTAGTGAACAGATCCAAACTTATGTGTATCCAAGGCAGCATCTGGGATCTCTTTGTACATGTTGGCCATTGAGTTGTGGTCTTTATTCTTCTCTGCATAGATATCCAAGTCATCCTCATGTTCCTCAGGAGCATTGATAAGCTTGGCCCATTCCTCAACTATAGACTGGTACCTAGTACCTTCAGACATCCATACTATCCTTCCATCTGGATGGAAGTGGGCCGTGGAGTAGAACTGCATGATGAGCTCATCATTCCACTTCGTGAGCTTCTGGGCAACAAAAGTGCCAACTCCACATGCCTTGAAGCTATCAAGCACACCAGGGAAGTGATCCTCATTCTCCTTGATGAACTCCCAGTCAACCCATCTCATGTCACACACAATGGGCTTCTTATCAAGAAGAACTGTCTCATAGAAGTCCTGCCGTTCCTTAGTGTGAAACCTATAGTCCACAGTAGTCCTTCTTCTGACAGCATATGGATCAGACTGTCTCCATAGTCTCAATCCTGCATCCTTCCTGATTTTCATGTTCTCTGCAACTGGGTGTGCATCAGTGTGGTCAGGGATCTTGGGTTTCAGCTTCCTCAATACAACAGAGTCATCATCTTCTTCTTCAGCAGCTTCAGGCACTGGGGCCTTGTTCTTCTCTTCAGCAGGGATGTTCCTAGTGCTTCTCTTGGGTTTAGGCTTTGGAGTTGGAGCAGCTGCCTTGGGAGCAGCTTTGGGCTTAGATGGAGCAGCCCCTGATTTGATTGCATCTCCCATAAGCTTTTGTGCTTTGGGTGCTGGTGCAACATCCTCTTGCTCTTCTTCTTTAGAATCAATCCTCATAGAGGGCTTGCCAAGAACTATGGCAGTAGTGGTTCTGGCCCTATTCTTCTTCTTTTCTTCTCCACCTGCCTCTTCTTCAGACTTAATGGTGAACTTCATAGTTTCACCTGTGGCAACTTTCCTTGGCTTAGACATGGGCTGTCTTCTTGCTGGCATCTTTGTTTTCAGACCTGGCTTTGTTGCAGCAGCTGTGCCATACTCTTTCTCCAGCACCTTTTTCTTTGAAGTGGCTTCATCTTCAACTGCCACATAGTCTTCATCTTCAGAGTCAGAATTCCTCTTCTTCCTTGTCCTAGTGGCAGCCTTTGGCAGGTTGCTTGGTGTGCTCCTGCTGCCATCATCATAACTGCTGGAGGGATCTGAGCCCTCACTCAACTGCACCTGCTGTTCAGACTTGTTCTGGCTGTCACTTTGATCAGACATCTCTGCAAACACTCTGACAGCAGACCCTGTGAATAGGTTATAGATGAGATAGAGTGGATGAGCATCACAAAGTACAGGAGTTTTGCAAAACAGATGACTTAAAAACTTAGTTTAAGTTCTTCACAGAAAGCATTTCGGATCTACCGATTTGTAAACTCGGTGATACCGAAGCAGCTTTTGGAACCTAAACTAGTGAACTCGGTCAGACCGAGTCACAATTTGGTGGCACCGAGACTGCTAGGGTTTCACAGAGAATCGAACTCAGTCACACCGATTTGCAATTTTTGGTCAGACCGAAAATGCATGTGCTCTGGCCTAAGCCAAATCGGTGAGACCGATTTCTACAACTCGGGCGGTCCGAGATGAATTCGGCGGAGACCTAACCCTAAATTTTCAAATCAAAACTAATCTACGGGACGTTTTCGCTGGACAGGAAGATTTCAATCATGGAAAGAATCATGGCAAAGCAATGTGCTAAGAATCAGAGTTAAGGATTAGCACAAAGTTCAAGTTCGTACCCTAGTTCGGTGGCGAACTTGCTACGGCGGCAACGGCGGGGCAGATTGCTGTTGACGGCGGACCAGCGGTGGGAGGTCGCTGGCGACGAGAGGATGATCCGGAGACCCGAAGAGGCAGAGCAGGTTATGCGCGGGCGAGGAGGTTCGGAAAAATTTCCAAAATTTGGCCCGTCGGTATATATAACCTGACCTTGTCGGTGTGACCGAGTGGAACGACTCGGTGGCACCGAGATGCAAAACTGCAAGCAGTTACTGCAATTCGGTGTGACCGAAAGGTTCTAATCGGTAGCACCGAGATTGAAAACCCTAGATCAACTTAGTGATCTCGGTAGGACCGAAAGGGATGAATCGGTCAGACCGAGATGCACAAAGAGGTTTTGGATGTTTAAGTCTATGACGAATCGGGAACTCCGAGTGCTCCTCACACAGAGTGGTTCGAATCTGACTTGATCAAACTTTGTGATGTAGCATGAATAGAGTTTGAGACGAGGAAAGCATAGATAGCTAGAGAGAGTTCTTAGGCATTCTTGTCCATCCATTTGGCAAAAGAGAAAAAGCCAAACTATCAAAACAACAAATGGATGTCCTCGAATGAGTAAAATATGCATTCAACATGCTCACACAATTAAAATGGCAAATGAAATATGTGACAAAGCATGCACAATCACTCTAGCATCTATCAAGCAATTTGGTGATGACTAGGTCATCTATATATGAGTATATTGACTTAGGAGTCAAATGAGAACATTTGATCATAGGTCATACTCATCGTTTAAGCACAAGTGGGGTTACCACTTTTACATAAAGCATTGTTGTGTTCACACCATTAGAGTTGCTTTAGCTCAATTGATTAGAGTAAATCTCCCCCTAGATGTGATATCCCCCCTAAGAGGGATAAACTAACCTTGGGTTTTGTCGATGATGACTTCTTGGAGGTGTTGAAGATGTAGATGCTCGATGTTGATGTTAATCATTTGGAGCAATCCTTTGGAGTGAGTTGCACTTTCAATACCTACACGGGTTAGTCCTACAAGGAACAAACAAGGATATCCATAGCCATAAAGTTATGCATACACAAGATGATGTCCATGAAAGCATTAGGTTACCTTGTCCCTTGTCTTACCAACAAGAGGGTGTGTGACTCCTTGAACTAGTGCAAGATATGGAAGTTGTTTGCACTTGTCCTTGCCAAAATGATAAGAGTGAAGTATGTTGGTGGAGTCACCCTCAAGAACTTTCTAGTTCTTCTTCTTCGGGATCCACACCATCTTGATGGGAATCCTTGGAGTCGTAGTCATACTTTATGAAGTAGAACTTGATGTACTCTTGGGAACCCACTTGACCAAGGCCTTTGGTGCTTCTTCAAATGCATCAATTTCCTATTGAAGCTTGTCCTTGCCTTTTTGCTTGTGGTCTTGTGGTGGAAGATCATCTTGAGCTTGTGTCCCTTTGAAAGAAGTAGGATCATACTTCTCTTGTTGAGGAACAAACTTCGTCTTGGGGTATTGATCTTCTTCCCACTCAACTCCATTGGCATTGAACTTTCATTCAAAACCAACACCTTGATTCTTCCGGTGTCTTCCTTGCTTGCGTACAATTTCCTCAAATTGCTTACTTCCGGCAAGGCTCTTGTAAACACATTTCTCTATAATTCCCTTCAATAAGCTATTTTATAGCTCAAGTGTAACTTGGCTAAGAGAATCATTAGTGGAATCAAGAGAACTACTAGAAGAAACAACATTGGATTTAGCATGATTGTTGTTACTACTAGATGAAACATCTTTCTTGTTCTTGTTGCTAGATTTAACTTGTGGCATGTAAGTAGACAAGAGTAAACGCTTGGCAATGTAAGAAGAACTTTTCTTGCAAAGATCATCATTGATTGCCTTTAAAAACTCATGCTCTTGCTCAAGGTTGAGCTTTTCAAAGCGTAGCTTGTCATGAGTCTTTGAAAGTTCTCGATGGTCTTTGTAACACCCCGGATGTAACTTTCCATATTTGTAACTCCAACACTTGCCATTTTCGGCTATGTGTTTGATATTCCCTCCATGGTTGGGTTTTGTCTTCGTTTTTGCATTTTGTCCATGTCATGCATCTCATATCATGTCATCATGCGCATCTCATTTGCATACGTGTTCGTCTCATGCATCCGAGCATTTTCCCCGTTGTCCGTTTTGCAATCCGGCACTCCCACATGCACCGGCGCACCCCTCTTGTTTCTTTTCGTGAGCGGGTGTTAAACGTTCTCGGAATGGACCGAGGTTTGCCAAGTGGCCTTGGTATACCACCGGTAGACCACCTGTCAAGTTTCGTTCCATTTGGAGGTCGTTTGATGCTCCAACGGTTAACCGGGTAACCGCAAAAGCCTTTGATGTGTTGCAGACAAACCCCCCTCCTAACAGCCCAATAACCCATCTAAGCTCCCTCCATGCTCTCGGTCATTCGATCACGATCGTGTGGGCGAAAACCGCACTCCATTTGGAGTCTCCTAGCTCCCTCTACCAATAAATATGTCCTCCTCGTCCAAATCCGGGTCCAAACCCTAGTCTTCCACTTCCTCCGTGCGTCGGATGCGTCCGTCCCTCGCCGGACGAAACCGCGCCCGCGCCCGCACCAATCCCACTGCGCCACCTCTCACCGCCGCCGCTCCATCGTCGGCCCGTGGGCCCGTACGCCTCCCGCCGCCCGCGCCAGCGTCCCCGCCTCCCGCGCACCGCCCGCGTCCCTCCGCGTACGTGGTCGCCGCCGTCCTCGCCCGTCCCCGGCCACCGCCGCAGCCCGCCGGCCGCGCGCGTGGCCGCCGCCGCCCGCATCGTCCCCGGCCACCGCCGTCCTCGCCCGTCACCGCCATCCTCGCCCGTCCCCGCCGACCCCGACCGCCGGCGCCTCCTCCCTCTCCGTCCAAACTCCGGCCGTCCTTCCCCATCTCCGGCGAGCCGCCGCTGCCTCGACGTCCGAGCCCCGAACCCTAGATCTGTTTCGGGAGGTGATATTTCTGCCAAGTCCCGTATTTATCACATTTGTTGCTATGTTCATCACATCATATCTCAGTTCATACTGCTCCGTTTCATGCGCATGATATACCGAAATGTTCGACACGAGATGCTCTTCAATTTGTTCCATTGTGACATGTTCGTTTGAGTCCATCTTGAGGCCCAAATCTCTGGTGCAAGAGTGCTATATGATGTTTACTGCTGTTACTTATCAGAACTTGATGTTTTGTTATTTTTGTTGCATTTGACGTGTGCATCTTATGGGCATGAGCTCTACAGGTGTTTTGATCTATGCCATGCCATCTTTACAGAGGTGTATGCCGTGTATTTTTGTGATCTATGTGGTGACTAGCACAAGCATGCAAACTAGGCTTCGTGATGTTTCTGTTTCCAGGGACTTCGAAATTTTGCGAAGTCTTTTACTGCTGTCATTTTGTTGCCATGTATCCATGTGTCTACAGTGACATCCATGCTTCTTTTGGGTATGTTCAGTAAGGATTTTTTGGACATATGGTTATGCTCTATCCATCCATGTCCCTGTTTGCAATTATGGAGTGCCATAGAATGTCTTAATCTTACTCTACTTTTGCTATAAAATGTTCCTAGCAGAATGTTAACATGATATTCAATTTTGCCAAGGTTGTTGTAGTTGATCCATACATGCTATGAACTTGCTCTTGCCATGGTTAGCTTCATGAACATGCCATATTGCTGTAGGTAGGCTTGTTTTGTCATGCATTGCTTTGTGATGAGTGAATCGAGCTCACAAAGATGCCTTCATAATTCTGTTAACGCCATGTTCTGTTTTCTGCTAAGTCCGAAACCTGTTAACGAAACTTGCTATGTTTACATGGGTGCCATCATATCTTCTGATCCTTTTTGGCTCATGGACAGTAAGGAACTTTTGTTCTATGCATTTAGTAGATTCATGCCATGCCTTGTTTTTCTATGTTAAGTTAATGTAGTATATTGATTTCTTGCTCTGAACATTGCTACTTGATGCTGTTTCATCCATGTTCAGTATTTTCACCAAGTCTGTGAAGCTGATATCTTTTGCACTTTTGCCATGCTTGTTTGAACATGTTATGGTGTGATCTAGCCGTAGCTCAGTGTTCATCTTTTGTCAAGCATCTCCTTTAGATCACTTTCATATGCTTTGTTGCTATGTTGGGGTGCTGTAGCATAGTTACTTGTTATATTCTATGTGCTATCATGCTGTTAATCGCAGAATCGTGTCATTCTTGTTTTGCTCGCCATTTGCAAACCGTACATCCGTTTCCGGTGATCTTTATATCGATTTCAACCGAAATCATCTCATCTTTCCAGTGGCATACTTGGGTTGCCAAGTTAATGCCTTATTCATCCTTTTTCTTCCGGAGCACGCATATCCATCGCATATCACATCTCGCATATCATGCATGTATTGCATCATGTTGCTTGTGCATTTCCCGTGATTGATTGTGGTTCCATTGCTTGTGTTCTTGCTGTGGGTAGAGCTGGGAGGCAAGTACGTGAACGAGGAACCTGTTGAGTACGCTTACGAGGATCAAGCTTTTGACAACTCTGAGAACCTTGCAGGCAAGATGACCATACCCTCGAAATCACTTCTATCTTTGCTTTGCTAGTTGTTCGTTTTATTGCTATGTTGCGCTACCTACCACTTGCTATATCATGCCTCCCATATTGCCATGTCAAGCCTCTAACCATCCTTTCCTATCAAACCATTGTTTGGCTAAGTTACCGCTTTTGCTCAGCCCTTCTTATAGCATTGTTAGATGCAGGTGAAGTTGAAGTTGGTTCCATGTTGGTACATGGATATTTTGGCATATCACAATATCTCTTATTTAATTAATGCATCTATATATTTGGTGAAGGGTGGAAGGCTCGGCCTTATGCCTGGTGTTTTGTTCCACTCTTGCCGCCCTAGTTTCCGTCATACCGGTATTATGTTCCTTGAGTTTGCGTTCCTTACGCGGTTGGGTGATTTATGGGACCCCCTTGACAGTTCGCCTTGAATAAAACTCCTCCAGCAAGGCCCAACCTTGGTTTTACATTTGCCTACCTAAGCCTTTTTCCCTTGGGTTTTCGCGAGCCCGAGGGTCATCTTTATTTAAACCCCCGGGCCAGTGTTCCTCTGAGTGCTGGTCCAAACTAGAGCCCTTTGCAGCACCACCTCGGGGAAACTTGAGGCCTGGTTTTAGTTGTACGGACTGCTCATTCGGTGTGCCCTGAGAACGAGATATGTGCAGCTCCTATCGGGATTTGTCGGCACATTCGGGCGGCTTTGCTGGTCTTGTTTTACCATTGTCGAAATGTCTTGTAAACCGGGATTCCGAGACTGATCGGGTCTTCCCGGGAGAAGGTTTATCCTTCGTTGACCGTGAGAGCTTATAATGGGATAAGTTGGGACACCCCTGCAGGGTATTATCTTTCGAAAGCCATGCCCGCGGTTATGAGGCAGATGGGAATTTGTTAATGTCCGGTTGTAGAGAACTTGACACTTGACTTAATTAAAATACATCAACCGTGTGTGTAGCCGTGATGGTCTCTTTTCGGCGGAGTCCGGGAAGTGAACACGGTTTGAGTTATGCATGAACGTAAGTAGTTTCGGGATCACTTCTTGATGATTTCTAGCTTCGCGACCGTTGCGTTGGTTCTCTTCTCGCTCTCTTTTGCGTATGTTAGCCACCATATATGCTTAGTGCTCGCTGCAGCTCCACCTCATTACACCATCCTTTCCTATAAGCTTAAATAGTCTTGATCTTGCGGGTGTGAGATTGTTGAGTCCTCGTGACTCACAGATTCTACCAAAACAGTTGCAGGTGCCGACGATACCAGTGCAGATGACGCAACCGAGCTCAAGTGGGAGTTCGACGAGGAACGTGGTCGTTAGTATGTTCTGTTTCCTGATGATCAGTAGTGGAGCCCAGTTGGGACGATCGGGGATCTAGCATTTGGGGTTATCTTATTTTTCATTTGGATTTGACCGTAGTCGGTCTATGTGTGGATTTTGGATGATGTATGAATTAATTTATGTATTGTGTGAAGTGACGATTGTAAGCCAACTCTCGTTATCCCATTCTTGTTCATTACATGGGATTGTGTGAAGATGACCCTTCTTGCGACAATATCTACAATGCGGTTATGCCTCTAAGTCGTGCCTCGACACGTGGGAGATATAGCCGCATCGTGGGCGTTACAATCTTCCAAGGTAGTTTCATGAGCTAACATAAGAGTGTTTAGTTCTTTAGTTAGACGCTCAATCTCCTTCTTATCATCATCATTCGTTTTATCTTGATTAGCATGATTAATTGACGTTTCATCATAGTTTTCATCACTAGAGTTGTCAACAAGTAAATCATCATCATCACTATTGAAATCAACATACTCGGGATGTGTTACCTTTGGACCTTTGGCCATGAAGCATCTTCCAATTTCTTCATTTGGTGAGTCAAATATGTCGTAGGAGTTGGTCGACACAAGTGCTAGACCGGCAACACCTTCATCTTGAGTATATTCAGAGTCGGAGTGATAACTTCTTTCGGAGTGATTGTCGGAGTCGGAGCCGGATACCCATTCACCAACATGAGCTCGATGTCTTCTTTTTGTGTAGCTCCTTGATGACTTTTCCTTCCTTTCCGAGTCCTTGCTTCTCCGAGAGGGTTTTCGTTCATAACGATCATCTCTACTCCTCCTTTCTCTTGGTGGTGACTCTTCTCTTCTACTTCTTCTTTTGGGAGAATCTTCTCTTCTTTTGTAGGGGGGCGTACACTCATTGGAGTAGTGTCCGGGTCTTCCACAATTGTAGCAATTACGCTCACGACTAGAAGATCTTTTGTCATTGTATGGCCTTGACTTGGAACTCCTTTCCTTGCTTCTACTCTTGTAGAACTTGTTGAAGTTCTTCACCATTAGGCTCAATTCTTCATTGAAGGTTTGCTTCTCACTTGATGATGTCGGAGCATCACACGAGGCTTTGTAAGCACCACTTGACTTGTTGTGTAGCTCTTCCTTATCCTTGAGTGACATCTCATGAGCAACAATTCTTCCAATGACTTCCGTTGGCTTGAGATCTTTGTAATTGGGCATCATTTGGATTAATGTGCACACGGTGTCATATTTTCCATCCCAGGCTCTTAGGATCTTCTTGATGATGAATTTGTCGGTAATCTCTTCACTTCCTAAGCCGGCAATCTCATTTGTGATGAGAGCAAGCCTAGAGTACATTTCAGCGACACCTTCACCATCCTTCATTTTGAACTTGTCAAGTTGACTTTGAAGCACATCCAATTTGGATTCCTTGACGGAGTCGGTACCTTCGTGCATATCAATCAAAGTATCCCAAATTTCCTTTGTATTCTCAAGACGGCTAATTTTGTTGAATTCTTCGGGGCACAATCCGTTGAAGAGAATATCACAAGCTTGAGCATTGTATTGTAGCATCTTCAACTCTTCCGCGGTAGCTTCACGGTTTGGTTCTCTCCCATCAAAGAATTCACCTTGCAAGCCAATACATACAATAGCCCAAACGGCGGGGTTATGTCCAAGAATATGCATTTTCATCTTATGCTTCCAACTAGCAAAATTTGTACCATCAAACTAAGGACCTCTACGGTGGTAATTTCCCTCGCTAGACGCCATACTCTCCTAGGTTGTGAAACCAAGGCTATGACCACCAAAAGCTATGGAAATCAAAGCAAATGGAGACCTTAGCTCTGATACCACTTGTAGGATCGAAAGTATGTCTAGAGGGGGGTGATTAGACTACTTGACCAAATAAAAATCTAGCCTTTTCCCAATTTTAGTTCTTGGCAGATTTTAGCAACTTAGCACAAGTCAAGCAAACAACCTACACATGCAATTCTAAGAGTATAGTAGCGGAATGTAAAACAATTGCATATGAAGGTAAAGGGAGGAGTTTGAGGGAGCAAACGCAATATTGACACGGAGATTTTTATCCGTGGTTCCGATAGGTGGTGCTATCGTACATCCACGTTGATGGAGACTTCAACCCACGAAGGGTAACGGTTGCGCGAGTCCACGGAGGGCTCCACCCATGAAGGGTGCACGAAGAAGCAACCTTGTCTATCCCACCATGGCCGTCGCCCACGAAGGACTTGCCTCACTAGGGTAGATCTTCACGAAGTAGGCGATCTCCTTGCCCTTAAAAACTCCCTGGTTCAACTCCACAATCTTGTCGGAGGCTCCCAAGTGACACCTAGCCAATCTAGGAGACACCACTCTCCAAGAAGTAACAAATGGTGTGTTGATGATGAACTCCTTGCTCTTTAGCTTCAAACGATAGTCTCCCCAACACTCAACTCTCTCTCACAGGATTTGGATTTGGTGGAAAGAAGATTTGAGTGGAAAGCAACTTGGGAAGGATAGAGATCAAGATTTATGTGGTTGGAATGGAATATCTTGACCTCAACACAAGTGTAGGTGGTTCTCTCTCAGAAAATATGTGTTGGAAGTGTAGGCATGTTCTGATGGCTCTCTCTACGAATGAAGAGTGGGTGGCGGGGTATATATAGCCTCCACACAAAATCTAACCGTTACACACAAATCACCAAACTCGGTGGGACCGATTCAAAGAACTTGGTCAGACCGATTTGGTTCATAATGTGACTGTTAGGTATTTCGGTGGGACCGACACGTCAATTCGGTGGGACCGATATCATTAGGGTTAGGGCATAACGTAATCTCGGTGAGACCGATTACACAAACTCGGTGAGACCGATTTTGGTAATAGACTAACAGAGAGTTGGTCAGGCAAACTCGGTGGGACCGATTCGCTCATCTCGGTTTGACCAAAACGTTACGAAAAGGAAACAAAGTGTTTGCATTGCTATTTCGGTGGGACCGATCGCTCATCTCGGTTTGACCGAAACGTTACAAAGGGAAACAGTGAGATTACAATCCCATCTCGGTGAGACCGAGATCCCTATCGGTGAGACCGAAAAGACTAGGGTTTCTGGCAGTGGCTATGTCAACTGAACTCGGTGGCTCCGGATATGAAATTCCAGTGGGGCCGAGTTGGATTATTTGGTTTGTGACATATGTGGATATGAGAAAGTAGTGGAGGGTTTTGGAGCATATCACTAAGCATTTTGAGCAAGAACCTCATTAAGCAACACCTCATCCCTTCTTAATAGTATTGGCTTTTCCTATAGACTCAATGTGATCTTGGATCACTAAAATGGAAAATGTAGAGTGTTGTGCTTTGAGCTTGAGCCAATCTTTTGTCCTTAGCATTTTGAAGGGTCCACTTTCTAATCCATGCCATGCCAAGCATTGAGCTTTCCTGAAATATTCATCTTGGAATAGCATTAGCTCAATGAGCTATATGTTGTTAGGAATTACCAAAACCACCCAGGGATAGTTGCACTTTCAACGTCGCGCCTTAGCAATCGCTAAACCAACTCCGAGCGGTTATTGACCACGCCGGAGCACGATCAACCTGACCATGAGGGTCTGTTTCCTGCGAGCAAACGAAGAACAAGCAAGAAACTGAGATTGCAATCTGGATATTGCGAATATAAGAGGAAAGTTTTATTAATGAAGGTGGGGTTCTATGACGCCTTTGTCTGGTCGTTGAACACAAACGAAGTACGCGGGGTTGCATCTATGGCGAACTTTTAATCTAAACAAAACCCAAAGTCTAAACGACGTCCTAAGGGCTGTATATATGGAGGACCGGGGGGATTTCGTGGCCCTTGGAGGAGGGGTCCGAACCCAACCGTAACTCTTGTTTCCCCACACATACAGACTCTAAAAACAGCCTATACTTAAGTATTTCGAAATTACATGGGCCTGGCCCAATAATAAGGTGACGCAGCACCTAGAATAGCCTCTGGACGAAATTTATGAAGTGGCATCTTGTATATTTCGTCCAAGGCTTCATGCACTCCTTATGGTGGCTTCAAAGTCCTGAAATCATCACTTGTAACTCCGTTCTTGTTCCCCTTGCGGATGCCATCATCTCCATGCTTGGTCTTGCTCCAGTGTTTATCTCTCTTATCCATGCCAAGCCCTACATTTGTAAGCAAAACAAATGTATCCAATTTAGGCAGCATCATATTCTCATGAACATTAGAATCATTACCAATAAACGTAAGTACCTGATAATTTAATTGGCGTGCGCGAGCTCTAGTAATTGGTCCAATATATGTAGCAGTAGGGGCTGTGGGTGTAACAATGGTATTGATGTCCTCATCATCCTACCCTTCTTGAAATGAAGTCGTCCTCGACGGAAGCTCATCTTCCTCACCCAAATAAGGCTTTAAATCTGCAATATTAAAAGTGAGACTAACCCCAAAATCTGCAGGCGGCTCAATTTTATATGCATTATCATTTATTCTCTCTAACACCTTAAAAGGACCATCAGCACGTGGCATTAGCTTTGACTTGCGCAAATCAGGAAATCTATCCTTACGCAAATGTAACCAAACAAGATCTCCAGGTGCAAACACAACATGTTTTCTACCCTTATCTCCAGCAAGTTTATATTTATCATTCATACGCTCAATGTTTTGCTTAGTTAACTCATGCATTTTTAAGAGCAATTCAACACGTTATTTAGCATCAAAATTAACCTTCTCCGAAGATGGAAGAGGCAACAAATCAATAAGTGCACGAGGTAGGAAACCATACACAATTTCAAAAGGGCACATCTTAGTAGTAGAATGAAACGAACGATTATAAGCAAATTCAATATGAGGCAAGCATTCTTCCCATATTTTCTTATTATTCTTCAAAACAGCCCTAAGCATAGTAGACAATGTTCTATTGACTACTTCAATTTGTCCATCAGTTTGGGGGTGACATGTAGTACTAAAAAGCAGTTTAGTCCCCAACTTAGCCCATAAACATCTCCAAAAGTGGCTAAGAAATTTAGTATCACAATCTGAAACAATAGTATTTGGCACACCATGCAAGCGAATAATTTCACGAAAGAACAAATCAGCAACATTAACGGCATCATCGCTTTTATGACATGGTATAAAGTGTGCCATTTTCGAGAATCTATCCATGACAACAAATATGCTATCCCTTCCCTTCTTTGTTCGAGGTAAACCTAAAACAAAGTCCATAGATATATCCTCCCAAGGAACACTAGGTACAGGCAAAGGCATATATAAACCATGAGGATTGAGTCGTGACTTAGCTTTTTGACATGTAGTGCAGCGAGCAACAAAACGCTCAACATCCCGTCTCATCTTTGGCCAAAAAAATGTGTAGCAAGTACGTCCTCCGTCTTCTTCACGCCAAAGTGTCCCATTAATCCTCCTCCATGCGCCTCCTGCAACAACAAAATACGAACGAAGCTAGCTGGAATGCATAGCTTGTTAGCAAGGAACACAAATCCATCATTAACGACGAACTATTACATGTTCTTCCTTCTTTACAATTCTGCATTACATCTTTAAAATCAGCATCATGCACATATTGATCTTTGATGGTCTCCAAACCAAATATTTTGAAGTCAAGTTGTGAAAGCATAGTATAGCGACGAGACAATGCATCAGCAATAACATTTTCTTTACCCTTCTTGTGTTTAATGACATAAGGGGAAGTCCTAACGAATTCAACCCATTTAGCATGTCTATGATTCAGTTTAGCTTGACTTTTAATATGTTTCAAAGATTCATGATCAGAATGTATAACAAATTCTTTGGGCACAAATAATGTTGCCATGTCTCTAAAGTCCGAACAAGAGCATATAATTCTTTATCATAAGTAGAATAATTCAGACTAGCCCCACTCAATTTTTCAAAAAAGTATGCAACAAGTTTGCCATCTTGTAATAACACACCTCCTAATCCAATTCCACTAGCATCACATTCAAGCTCAAAAGTCTTATTAAAATCAGGAAGTTGGAGTAAAGGAGCACGTGTTAACTTATATTTCAATACCGTGAAGGCTTCTTCCTGTGCGGTACCCCAAACAAAAGGCACATCCTTCTTTGTAAGCTCGTTGAGAGGTGCGGCAATGGTGCTGAAATCTCTCACAAAACGCCTATAAAAACCAACGGGGCCAAGGAAACTTCTCACTTGTGTGGCCGTTTTGGGCTGCGGCCAACTCTCAATAGCTTCAATCTTGGCTGTATCAACTTCAATTCCCTGTGGAGTAACAGCATAGCCAAGAAAAGATACTTGGTCGGTGCAAAAGGTGCACTTCCCAAGGTTACCAAAGAAACGTGCATCACGTAGAGCAATAAAAACAGCACGTAAGTGTTCCAAATATTCTTCCAAAGATTTTCTATAAATCAGTATATCATCAAAATAGACTACCACAAATCATCCAATGAAAGCACGTAAAACTTCGTTCATTAGTCTCATGAAAGTACTAGGTGCATTAGTTAACCCAAAAGGCATGACTAACCACTCATATAAACCAAACTTAGTTTTAAATGTTGTTTTCCATTCATCTCCCAATTTCATACGAATTTGATGGTATCCACTACACAAATCAACTTTGGAGAATATTATAGAGCCACTCAATTCATCAAGCATATCATCTAGCCTAGGAATAGGATGATGATAACGAATAGTAATATTATTAATGCCTCTACAATCAACACACATACGTGACGTACCATCCTTTTTAGGCACTAGTATAATAGGAGCAGCACAAGGACTAAGAGATTCGCGTATATAACCTTTGTTGAGCAGCTCCTGTACTTGACGCATAATCTCCTTCGCCTCCTCTAGATTGGTACGGTATGGTGCACGGTTGGGTAGCGATGCACTGGGAATTAAATCAATTTGATGTTCAATCCCTCGAATAGATGGTAATCCCGGTGGCACGTCTTGTGGGAAAACGTCAGCGAACTCCTGCAAAATGTTAGTGACAGCAGGGGGCAAAGAGGAAGGCACGTCCTCGAATGAAAATAATGCCTCTTTGCACACAAAAGCATAGCAAACAGATTTGCTAAAATCTAGCTCATCAATATCAGATTTGGTGGCAAGTAAACATGCACTTTTCAATTTAATTTCAGAAACAACACTAGATGGTTTATTATTAGGCTTCATTTGTTGCTCAAATTCTTTTGCCACAATCTGATTTTCACTCTTATTTTTCTCCTGTTTTGCTTTATGAGCTCTATTAATATCATCTTTCAAAATGGAATCAGGAGTCATAGGAAGCAAAGTAATATTTGTATCCTTATGAACAAGAGTATACTGATTGTTTCTACCATGGTGTACAGAATTTTTATCAAATTGCCATGGTCTGCCAAGTAATAAGGAACATGCTTGCATAGGTACCACATCACAATCAACATAATCAGCATATGTAGAGATACTAAAATGCACACGAACAGTACGTGTTACCTTAACCTTGCCATTGTTGTTGAATCATTGAATGTAGTAAGGATGTGGATGTGGTCTTGTGGTAAGAGATAGCTTCTCCACCATCTCCATGCTAGCCAAGTTGTTGCAGCTCCCTCCATCTACGATGACGCGAACAGAACGTTCCTTCACAACTCCTTTGTATGGAACAAATTATGCCTCTGATTTTGCTCAGCTTGTGTGACCTGCACACTCAAAACACGTTGAGCAACTAAACATTCATACCTGTCAGTGTCTTCAGGAGCCATGTATTGCATCCCATGATCAAAATCATCTCCACCGTGTTCTTCACGTGTAATAAGAGCCAAAGTCTCCTCATCATAGTCACTAGCGGACTCATACCCACCATCCTCAGTAGCAATCATCACACGCTGAGATTTGCATTCTCTCGCATATTGACATCTTCCCTTACAACGACGGCAAATAATATCACTTGTGTGCCCTGTTGATGCCATGGAAGAAGAAGAGCTCTGTGCAGGCCCGGCAGGTGTGCTCTTTGCAGATAGTGGTGGTTGTGCCTGCTTTCTGGTATCACGGCTGGAGGTGGCACCTGATGAAGGTGCTGGTGCAGTGGAAGCAAAGGATGCACGTGGTGTCCATGATGAAGGTCGACCTGCAGAAAAGTTAGTTCGCGCCAATGCTTGTCGATCCTGCACTTCACGTTCAGCTTTACAAGCAAGATGGAATAAACGAGTGATATTATTATACTCCTTATACTCTAGAATGGTCTGAATCTCTCTATTTAATCCATCCATAAAACGTGCAAGCATAGCTTCATTCTCCTCAACAATACCACATGTAATCATGTCAGTTTGTAATTCCTGATAATATTCTTCTACAGAATTTTTTCCTTGTCTTAAACACTGCAATTTTTGAAGTAATTCACATTGATTATATGGTGGAACCCAACGAGTACGCATAGCAGTTTTCAAAGCAGCCCAAGTAGCTGGAATAGGATATAATCTACAATGTTCAAACCACCAAACACATGCAAAGCTAGTGAAAGCACAAACAGCAGCGGGAACACGTCTCTCCTCAGGATATTATAAACATGTAAATCGTTGTTCAGTTTCTAACTCCCAAGTAAGATATATATCAGGAACATATCTACCCTCAAATGGTGGAATATTCAATTTTAGTATAGGAAGATGGTCATGATCTCGTACCTCAGGTGGTGCAGCCCTACCGTTGCGATGATATGCATGAGGATGACCTGGTGGTGGTGGTGCTGGTGGTTGCACGTAGTTCTGCTTTTGATCAACCTCATCCTCGTAATGGTCCTCCACCTCTGCAGTAGCAGCAGGAGCTACAGAAGCATCAACAGTAGGTACAGCGGCACCAGAAGTTTGACCAGACTCAAGGGGAACGCGCTGTGCTCGTCCCACTTGATTTGGAAGGCAATGTTGTTGTTGTTGTTGTTGTTGTTGTTGTTGTTGTAGAGGTGCGATAGGTGCAGCGGGCGGTGGTTGTGGAAAATGCGCGAGCAATTCATTAAACTTGTTATCGAGCTTTGTTTCGAACGCCTTGTCCTTGCCATCTATCTTCTCCATGGTCTCTTCAAATATGTTTAGCACATCTTCCACCTGTCCACTCATCATTTGCTGAAACTTATCATGTAACTCTTTGTTCGTCATATTCTCCCAGTCAGTCTCGTCGGCTTGTGATCCTGCCATGGTTAGCCGCAATAGAAACACACAAGAATATGATCCTACAGACTACTAGGAAGTGGTGCTGGTGTGTCACAAATCCGTCAAGCGAATCTCAAAATCTTACTAGTTCTTAGCAAGCAGGAGGTGGTGATCAACAATGGTTGTAGTCAAAACTCTCAAAAGCTTGGATAAAGCGATTGCCAGGGAGAGTCAAACGCACAACATAGATGTATGTGGAGCTGGGAAGGCTTATAATATGGTAGCAAAAAGGGTCAGCAATAATCAATTCAGAGATGTAAAGTTGAATAAACGCTCAACGACGGTACTGTGCTGCTCCTAGGCTAGACCGTGCTAGAGACGCGAGCCTAGAACACTAACAAAATCACGGCGCTGCACGTAAACAAGGGAAAAGCACACTTTTTCCGCTCTGTTTTTTTTTTTGCGCTCCTCTTTTTTTGCGAAAAATCACTATAATAGCGAGTGTCTCAAAACTCTTTCCGGGTCAAAATGACAGGATGGGCACGAAATTTTTTTGACTATTTTTTCGGAAATCAGGGCAGCGACGATGAAAAAGTGCGACAAAAAATCACTATGATGGCGCGTGGCTCAAAAGACTCGGAAAAGCCTAAAAACAAGATAGGGAAAAAATATTTTCGCCTGCCGGAATTTTGGCCTAAGAACTGCCCGGGGGTCTCCGGACTTTTTTTTAAACCTACTCAGGCAAGGAAACACGAATCGGAAAATAGATGGATCTCGAAAACTACCTAATATGAAAGGAACTCGGATTGGTGGTGGATATATGGTGGTAGGATATGGCAGCGGTGGTGGTATATGGATACGGATTGGTGGTGGTATATGGAGGCGGGTTCAAAGCGGTGACGGATAAGCGGTGGTGGTAGATGGCAGGGGTGATGATGATGGTGTGGTGGCGGCGTGACAACTTATGACCAGAACTCGAAACTCTAAAAGACTAGACGCTAAGACCAGCAACTTGACACGATGATGCAACCGCAAATTCAACAAAGCAAAATACTGAAAAGACTATGCAAAGCCTCAGACTGGTTCGGATAGGATGAACTAGCCCTATATTTTTTTTGCTTTTTCGTGGACTATAGGTATGAAGAACAGACTCGATCAAAACTACAAAAAACTGTAAAATCTCACCGAGCAACCTGGAAATCTGATACCACTTGATAGAGGCGAAGGTGTCCCGTCTTTCGATGAGATGGTGGCTAACGTTTATGGTGGAGTAGACTTTGATGATCCGACTACGAACGTACGAGCACGTCGCGCCTTAGAATTCGCTAAACCAACTCCGAGAGGTTATTGACCACGCCGGAGCACGATCAACCTGACCACGAGGGTCTGTTTCCTGCGAGCAAACGAAGAACAAGCAAGAAACTGAGATTGCAATCTGGATATTGCGAATATAAGAGGAAAGTTTTATTAATGAAGGTGGGGTTCTATGACGCCTTTGTCTGGTCGTTGAACACAAACGAAGTACGCGGGGTTGCATCTATGGCGAACTTTTAATCTAAACAAAACCCAAAGTCTAAACGACGTCCTAAGGGCTGTATATATGGAGGACCGGGGGGGATTTCGTGGCCCTTGGAGGAGGGGTCCGAACCCAACCGTAACTCTTGTTTCCCCACACATACAGACTCTAAAAACAGCCTATACTTAAGTATTTCGAAATTACATGGGCCTGGCCCAATAATAAGGTGACGCGGCACCTAGAATAGCCTCTGGACGAAATTTATGAAGTGACATCTTGTATATTTCGTCCAAGGCTTCATGCACTCCTTATGGTGGCTTCAAAGTCCTGAAATCATCACTTGTAACTCCGTTCTTGTTCCCCTTGCGCATGCCATCATCTCCATGCTTGCTCCAGTGTTCATCTCTCTTATCCATGTCAAGCCCTTTCTTTGTAAGCAAAACAAATGTATTAAATTTAGGCAGCATCATATTCTTATGAACATTAGAATCATTACCAAGAAACGAAAATAACTGATAATTTAATTGGCGTGTGCGAGCTCTAGTAATTGGTCCAGTATATGTAGCAGTAGGGGCTGTGGGTGTAACAATGGTATTGATGTCCTCATCAAGACGCGAGCCTAAGACACAAGCGTAATTCTAGTGACCGCGGGATGAATATATGCAATGACAAAGAAAAACAATAGTTGACATGTATTCCACTGCCTTTGTTTGAACCAATGACAAAGAAAAACAATAGTTGACGTGTATTCCACTGCCTTGGTTTGAACTTTTCCGACTGAACCAAAGTTGAGCAGCACGTATCCTTCGTTCTCTTTTTTTTCCTCTGAACGTTGTGTTCCCTTTATTTTTCTAACCGATCCAACTCTCTCGCTGCACAAGTCAAACCAAGTATATGTCCCTCTTCTTTTTCTATTTCCTTCTATCTCTCTATGGTTCAACAGCCAAGCAAAATAAGATGACACGTGAGCGAGCAAATATCTCAACTTTCCAAACAAGCACCCCAAGCAATCAATTTTTTTCTTTTACCAACGAAATCTCACCAGCCAAAATAAATAAATAAATATAACCACCTAATTTTGGGACCCAGCAAAGATCTCTTTCCTTTTAAAACGAAACCACAAATTAGCACTTTATTCCTTGCCAAACATTGTCTCTTTCTTTTGGATAGGCCGCACCAAACTTGCTTTTTATTCTGTTTTTTTTTCAAATCCAAAGTTACCAAACCAGAAGGATTCGGTTTGTTTTTTTTAATTCGAAGTTACCAAACCAAGGAGCACACCACGTCCCCCTTTTCCTCTTTTTTTTCCTAACTTAACTCTCTGCCCCTCTACAATTCATAGTCAACTCCTTTTTTTTCTTCACTTTCCTTCTTTGACTTCAACGATTAGGAAACTTTCCAAACGTCCAATACATGGAAAGAGATCAGCACTTCCTCCTTTGTTTTTTTTGTTTCCTTGTTTACCACGAACAAACAGGGATTTATGGAAACAAATCGGCGCTTGCCTTTTTTTTCGGATGATCCCTTCTTTCCGTAAAACAAGTCATGTAATGTTTCCAAATGAGCTTGCCCTTTTTTTTGCTCTTTTCCTTTCCTTATTTTGCATGGAGAGACCGAACTGCAGTTTTTTTCTTCTTCTTTCTTTTCAATCTGGCCGATCCACTGATAGAGGCAGGGTGTCCCAATTTTTCGATGAGATGATAACTATCGATTTGGTGGAGACGACTTTAAAGATCCGACTACAAACGTGCAATGACGTTGCGCCTTAGCAATCGCTAAACCAATCTCCGGGAGGTTACCGACGATGCCAGAAGCACGATCAGCCTGACCACGAAGGTCTGTTCCTGCATGCAATCGAAGAACAAGCAAGAATATGATAATGCAATTTGAATATTGCAAATATGTATGAAGTATTGATAATGGTGGGGATCCGAGAGCGGTCTTGGTCTGGTCATTGGACACAAACAAAGTACACGAAGTTGCAATGGCTAACTTTTAAGTAAACAAATCCCAAGGAAAAAGCTACTAGATGGATCTACTTATATAGGAGCAAGGGGTGGCGGCCAAGGAGGTGGGAGGACGTCCCAAGGCAGCCTAAAACCAACCCTAGGTCATACAAGGCTCATGGGCCCAAGTGGAGGTGATGCAACACCTTTGGACTTGTTGTTTGACTCGGATTCTGCTGCAGCGTCAGATTGTTTTGTCCATATCTCAACGCTCCGGACGAAATTTAAAGGTGAATCCAATTGGGTTGGAAAGAGGACGAAATCTACTTTCCATCAAAAAAAGAATCACCCAATTCGGAGTCCGTATGAAAAAGTTGTTGGCGTTTTGAATCAGGTATGTCTGTGCAGTCCGAATCTGAATCCAGAACGTGAGAGACTTGGACTCTGTCTTCTCTTGGCCCAAAAGTGACGTGAGAGGACTTTTTGAACAGAACCTAAACTTCTCCTTTTGCCTTATCTTCATATGTGGATTGTACAAATGTCCCATACACCTGCAATTAGACAAAACACAAAAGTGTGTGAAGTATTTTTGTTCTGGATAACATAAATAGATTATTGAGTAGTTTGCACTATAAATCACCTGACAAATATGCATGTATGCAATATTTTTGATCGTATCCAAGGTAGTCATGTCCTCATCATCCAGTCTTTTTTCGTTTCCCAAAATCCAACGTGGCTGACTAGTACTTTCCAAACAAACTGTCAAAGAGTAAAACGAGAGAGGGAGAGCAAATGATCGAACAATTGTTTCTCATTGATTGAAGACAGGGTATTTGTACCCACTTACAAGGCAGTTAGGATTACAATGTCGGTACTACAACCGACTTAACAATCGACTTAAGCATTGATTATTAGGATTAAATTAATCCTTAACACTCCCCCTAATCTATGCTAGTCTAATACGCATCATCTTGATAAAGACTCCTCCGAATATGTGTTTGCCTTGAGAATGTTCATCGTCTTCATTTTGAGAAAGACTCCTCCAAAAACCCTGTGGAAAAAAATGTGAGGAGAATTGTATTTGACATGTTGCTAAAACCCTTTAAACCCAGTGGAAAAAATAAGGAGAAAATGATGCAACATATAATGATTATTGTCTCTTGATAACCCATATGAGAAAAACTTTTGAAGAAGGATAAAACTCATTAGTGAGTTTAGAGAACAAAAATATGTCTTGAGTACTTCCTTTAAAAACCCCGATAGGGAAAATAGAAAGTATGACATATAATCTTTGAGAAGATATTGCCTCATTAAAAACCATTATGAGAAACTTTGAGAAAAAAACTCATAAGGGAAAAGAGTGCGATTATATATGCCATTGAAAACTCCTTTGAAACCCAATGGGAAAAATATAAGGAGAAAATTATATGACATATATGAACACTTGTATCTATATTGTCTTGTTAAAAACCTTTTATGAGAAACCATTAGGGAAAAACTCATGAAGGGAAAAAGAGTACAATATATGTAATCTGATGATCATTAACAGGTTATACTTTGGGAGATTACTCCCCCTGAACTTTGCAAATCTGGAGGATGTCTCATATCAATTACATTGACATGATCATGACATTATGAATAATATGTTGGTTTTTCCAATATTTTGGTTGCAAATTGTTTCATCACTTTTCTATAATTCGTGAGGATAAGTGGTCTCGAGCAATGTGCTTTGTGATATTGCTCTTCATATAACCTGTAGGTATTGAGTAATACAAGTGGTAGCATCTTGATAAATCAAGTTATGTTATTCTGATGAATCTCAACCACATGGTTTTGAGTGTGGTTAGTCATTCTGCTAAGCCAAGCATATTTTCAATGCCTTTAGATAAAGTAATTGTGTCAGAATGATAAGTGTAAGTAGCCGTTAAATTCTATTTAGATGACTTCCATAAGAAGGCTATTCCATCAAATTCAGTCATTGATATGGCTTTGTTGGGATCAAGTAAAGAGCCAATATCATATATCCTATCATGGTCAAATCTTGATTTTCCTGATGGAATTGTCCAAGATTTATTGTGAACTGGAGATATAAGTTAATATTCCTCATATCGACCATATACGTTTTGTTAGTGTGATATATCCACATTGAACTTCTCATATATGTTTTGGATATATGTAGACTGATATGTATTCTTGAGAGAATGCTCAAGTTGTAAACTTAAGCTAAATTTGGTTTAATCCAAATTTTCCGCCTTGAGATGATTTTGTGTATGTTTAGGTCTTGTATAGACATTGATGATGAAGTCATCGATATACACTAAGTTATATAAGGAAAACAAATGTGGGATTCCCTTATTAACACATAAGCAATCATCATTCTTTGAGTAATCCCTTTGAAGAAGGAACTCATTTAGTCGGTAGTACCATATGATTTCCGACTATTTTCAAGTCATAGAGTGACTTTGAAGTTTTACACAAAACATGCTACGATTGATCTTTGGATTCGAAATTTTAAGCCCTTCAGGGACTTTAAAATAGATATCCAGAAGGAGTGGTCAATATGAGTATGTAGTCACTGCATCCATTAACTGCATGGTATTATTTGTACTGCCTATGATATTTAGTATCGAAACATAATTCCACTAATACCAGGAGGGTATGTCACATCATAATCGATGTCAGATCTCTGCGTGAACCCTTTTGCTACAAGCCTCGCTTTCTCACCACCTCATTGACTTTGTCTATGAATGAGAAGGTTTTAGTATTCCATATGGAAGATACTTATGAGGAGTAGGTATTACTGCGGTAAATACCACTCGTTTGCAGAGCGAGTGCTATTCTTCGTTACTTGCTTCCTTTTATGTGAACCAATATGAGTGCAAGAGGCACTCTACCATGGATTTTGGTTCAGGGCCCAAAGGTTTAAGCAATTTGATAAGAAATATATGTCGATAAATGTAGTCTTTAGTTTATATGATTCTGATGGAATCATTGAAGTTTGTGGATAATATATTTATTCCTTTTTCAACTCCTTGTGATTTCCTACAACAAATGGAGTCAAGGTGTTTCGATGTCCCGGCACCAAAACATTTGTGCACATTTATGCCGGGCTTTGGATGATGAGCATCCAGTGAGGTGTCTTTCAACTTGATGTTGAATTACATTTACTGGTTGAGGATTTGATTTCCTCTGTTTCCGCGGAAGCACATGAGAGTTATATCTCGTGTTGTCAGATTTTCTCCCCCTCTTGCTCTCATTTGGGGAGAAGAGTGGTTTGTTAGGTACCTCCACTCTTTCTGACACATCACTGCAGGAATATAAAATTTAGTGACACCTTGTCAGATTTGCAATGTGTTGCAAATTTATGATTCTCTAAACTTCTAGTTCAGATTATTTGAGTACGTGGATATAAGGATTGAATGTCAATAACATTTTTAATTTTATTTCTCGGCATTCTTTGTGGTACTTATCTCCCCCTAATACCGAAAATATCCTTATTGCTGGTGCAATCAGCATACGGGCTGTGAATAATTTTGATTGACGGATAAATTATTATTTCTCACACAGATCCCTAATTTTCTGTGAGTGCCCATTGATGTATGTTGGAGTGGTGATATCGGTATGTAACCGAATTATCGCAGATGGGAAATACTTTGTTGATTTCCATGTAGTTACTACAAGGGGAAAGTAGTATGATATGCAGTTGGTATGATTTAGATCATACTTACGGTGTGTAAGGCCGTATGTGTCCAGCAAGAGGCTGGTAAATTACAATTCTTTAAAAGTGGTCATGTAATTCATTTGACTATCTTTAATAAGAAATTTAGTTAAACCATTCTGGGCATGTACATAGGGTACTGAATGTAATCAGAAAATTCTCGTGAAATAAGTTCAACGACATTGTCCATTCGGATGGGTTTATCCTTTGTTCAGGAGAATTTGCTCCACCTTTGATAAGTTAAGTAATTTATTGGGTAAGATCATGGTTGTGTGTGATAAGACACACTTAAAAACATTTTATGAGTGTGTATATGAGTACCATGAAGTGTCTAAATTAACCCAGATAATGGTTCAACATTCCACATATATCTTTTGAATGTGTTCAAGAAAGAATAAGTGGCCCATTTAGAATTTTAAGGTGAGAGTTCCTTAAAACAGATTTCCCCTATGGCACATGTGGTGCACATATAATCTGATGATCTGGGGAATATTTTTTGCAACTTGTTAAGTTGTGACCAACCGAATTGTCAACAATTTTCTAATCATCCCCAAACGAGGATGGCTAAGGCTATCAAGCCTAATATTTAATTAATTAATACTTAGAAAATCATTGTGTACGCAACAATATTGAGTATGAATTGAAACATACATTCAAATTTATCGAATATGGTATCCAATGGATATGATATTGGACACTTTACTACATGTAGTAGTACTAGTATGGGCTAATAATATATTGGGATAATTAGGAGATTACCTGAGGTCTCCGATATTTTTGAGTGCAAATGTTTTCATCCTCCATTTTCTGCACTAGATTTTGTTCCTCCTTCTGATGAAGATTCTGAGAGCAATCCTTTACCAAAATTTGGTTGTTATTTGCAAATTTGCAAATTTATCCCATTGAACTTATTGGCTTTTAATAAATTTATGGTGTGGTTTGACCATATGTTTAAGGATTTGGTAATCATAGGTACGATGTTTGTATAACCACACATTTGACAAACTAGAGATTTGTCTTTGTGATCATTTGAAAATGATTTATTCCTTATTAAGAGGTAATTCTATCTTCGGTTGTCTTTTAGCCTCCACTTTAATTTTGAATTTCACATGGTTCTATTTTGCGACTATGAAGTTGCACAAAATACTAAGTACTAGCAAGAATTTCAAATAATGGAATAGAACCCGTTGGGTGAATCTAATGATTTGAAGAAATTCCATGTTTCTTCGTCATGGAAAATGGTAATACCATCATATGAGCATGTAAAGGGTATTAAGGGCTTTTTCAACCAAATTTACATATGAAAATATTTGATCATTTATCTCAACTTGAAGTTGATTAAATGACAGAATTGTGATCTGCGATAGACTTGAGGTCTTGAAACATGAATGGGTGATCATTCGCGATGTGCTCATGGCAGCATGTTTCTCTTAAGTAAAATATTCGAGATGAATAAATATTCATCCATTATTTACTTAGTTTGAGAACTAAGTGAAGTTGGTGACATATAAATTTCATATGTGCATATTTAGCTATCAATAGAATAGCCATGTGTTACATGAAATGATCATGTATTATTCAATTTACTTCTTGGAGTAAAAGATATATATATGGATGAAATGATGTTGTTGAGCACAATCCACCAAGGTGATGCTTGGCGAACATGGGGTGTACACCTTCAAGTGCATGCGACGAAATCGTTGCTAATGTTTTGGGCTTCTTTCTTAAGGAAAAAGGCGTGACTTTAGAGTCACGACCAAAACATGGACTTTGTAATTTTAACATTGGTTAGGTACCATGTAAATAATAACCACAATGTGATGTGGATCTTGCAACTGTGTTTGAGACACTCGATCATTGCAATAAATTATTGTATCATGAATGGACGACACTATAATTAGAAATAGTGACATAGGCTCAACTGCCATGTATTTAACCAATATAATAGAAGGTAATTACCCTGGTATGCATATATTTGCGTAATTCTCTATGACTTATCTAAGCAAAATGAGGCTTGAATAATTGATATTGGTAGATAATATCATTCAACATGTAATGATCATGCATGAATTTACTATGATAGTAAATCATTTTAGTGAACAACAACAATTGCTTCAGAGGAGCAGTTCTTTTTTTTAGATAGCTGATGCTATACACTCATATGTGTAGACCTCAATTTATATAGGATAACACTTTGAAGATAATCACCGTATGCGGTGTAGATCTCGCAGTAATAGAAAACATAGTCTGACATTTGTCAGTAGATGTTAATAATTCTATTACCTTACGTTATGCTATATTTAAAAAAATCACTTTGAAGATAATCATCTGTCAAGTGACATGATGTAGACCTTGCAGTAATAGTGGATAGTCTGCAAATTTATTTTACAGTAGATGCCAGTATTATCTTATGATATCTTGAGGTAGTCACTTCTAATATTAATATTTGGAAGAGCACATTGAAGGTAGTCATCTTCTCAAAATGACAAGATGTAGACCTCACAGTAGTGGTGGATAATCTGCAAATGGTGTAGTAGATACCACCAATACCTTGTGATTCACAAATAATATTTGAGCATGTCATATGAAGTATGACAATTTATAATTCTTCTTTGAATTACATAAAGATTTGCAAAATAAACCGATTTCTATTGCAAATTCATAGTTGTTGTCATACATCGCATGTAATGCTAGTGGTAAAGACATAGGAGATCTCTTAAATTTCAGAGCAATGGGGCTGGAACGTAGGCAAAAAAATCATTTGCAATAGTATTACTGTGGTAATACGTGGAAAGTAATAATTTGCATACTTAAGAAGGCATGAGGTCTTCAAATGAGAATTTTACCTATTGTAAAAATGGTGCATAATTATGTTGTACGTAATTTAGGGTAACCCGAGGTTCTCCCACATATATTTTCTAAAGCCAAGAGCTTAGAATAGAAAGAATAATAACCAAAGAGTTAAAGTGTTAAATAGTAAGCCTGAAGGCTAAACTACACAAGGCTTGATAATTTGACTGTAAAATACTGCAAGCCAAATGGGAAATGGCTGATACAGAAATACATGGACTTTTGCGGAATTAACATATAGTTAGAAGGCTAAATCAGTAAATAACTGAATGGATAAGAATCCCCAATTCCCCTCCTGTGCGGTTACATCCCGTGGGGGATTTTTCTAGTCATCGCCGCCGGGAGGATTTGTGCGCGGCGCCAGGAGCCGTGTCGGAAGTCGCGGCCGCATTGCTTCAATCGAAAACCGTCGGCGTACGGGCTAGATTGTGCTCCGAGCGCCGGAGGGCGATCCCGCAGGCCTGAGCGATGCCGAGTCACGGCCGCTGCGGGCTTGCTGTGTCGCGCTGCCAGAGGGCGTCATGTCGCCCGCTTGCTGGAGGAGCCGCGCCGGGGAGCGCGGGCTCGCGCGCCGCGCTTGCCGTCCGCATAGCGTCTCCGGAGGCCAGGGGAGCATCGCCGGGCGCTGCATGCTCCTACCGTGCCTGGGGGCATCTATGGCCGCTGGCCGCACCCCGCGAAGGCCGAAGGCCATGGTTGCGCTGAACAGCGTTACGTTGCCGTTGTCCAGCAGGTTAGTACTGATTCTGTGTAGGAACAAGCAAATTTGGAATAGGATCACCTGATGATACAGCAATTAAGATCCAGGAGTTTTGATCTGTATGCTTCATGTGTGAAGTACGGAACCTGAGAATCAGGATGCTACTAGTTCGTGATTTGACTCCTTTTTTAATTCGATTTATGCTTCTTGTTCGTCTCAATCCTGGATCCGTTGTCGTTGTTCTTCTCCTGTTCTTTGCAACTTCTCTGTTTTTCTGGTTTCCGCCGGTGTCGCGGATCTCACGTGGGAAACGCGCCTCCGTCCGGGAGGGCCAGGTCATCCCGTCGATCTGGACGATGCCGCTGCAGAGGGCCGGATGAGAGCCATGGCCTCGGCCGCTGCCGCACGGGAAGGGCTCTCCTCGTTGGAATCGCTCAGTCCAGAGCGTGCTGATAACTTGTCAAAGAGTAAAACGAGAGAGGGAGAGCAAATGATCGAACAGTTGTTTCTCATTGATTGAAGACAGGGTATTTATGTTGGGAAACCGGGCCACCCGGAGGGGTGGCGGCGGCCGTGTGCAACCCCCTCCGGTTTCCCCTCTTTTCTGTTAAGTGGGTATTTATTCCTTGACCCCTGGTCCTAAAGCAACGAGGAGCTATCATTGTAATCCCTGATCATTGATTAATAAAGTTGGTCTCCTCCATTTCTCTGTGTCATTTACTTTCGCGTGTTTCGACTACTTCGTCTACGACGCGCGCCCTCGCTCCGCAACCTCGGACCGGACTCGCCGGCGGAGTTGCGGAACACGTTATCAGCACGCTTTGCTCCATCAACTCTCCATCAAGCCTGCATCACGCAGGCTTTCGTCGATCCCACGGAGGTATAAGATCCGATCCCCACTTTTTTGCAAAAATGGATTCCTCTCGTTACTACGATTTCGTTTTTGCGATTAGATTATTATTCGGATTTGATCTACCTATGGTGCGGATTTTCCTCCCAAGAACCGAGCGGACGAACACGTCGCCGACCAATGTCGATATTCTTGGACTACGAGGGACTTGTTGACTGCATTTTAGGGAGTCGGTACAGATCGCGACCCAGATGGTCGCGGTACCGCCGCAAAAGCACCAGATGTGCCATGCGCCGTCGGAGTTCCGGACGAACATGACGAAGATCCGCATCCCGAGGCCGGCGTCCAGATGACGCCGTACCAAGCCATCAACGGCGTCGCCTTGGCCCTGCTGGCCACGCGCCGTAGCCCTCTGCCGACCGCGACCCTGCTGGTCACGCACGCCGCGCCGCGTCCTGCTGACGCCGCCGCCGCCGTCTCGGTG